>NW_006431911.1:1172018-1266883 GCF_000325575.1 Pteropus alecto
TGTGTAAAGAAACCGTTTTATGGAGAAAGAGATTTTTAGCTTCAAGGGCTTAATGGCAGGCATGACTGAGGAAGAAGTCTCGAGGCCGGAGAGTTCATCTTTCTAAATAGAGCACAGTGAAGCAAAGATCTCTAAGTTGGGGCATTTGTGTACCCCATCTGCATTCTCTGAAAGATGCGGGGTGCTGAATGAAGCTTGAGCTAGTTCTCTGCCTTCTTCTAAGGGTCTTTGACGACATAGGTCTAAAGGTTGCTTTCAGCAGCAGAACAGAGTGAAAATGAAGAGGGGACTTCAGTGGGTCATCTTTCCAGCCCTGCCCAGATGTGTCAGGGAGCTGGGAGAGCCTTCGAAGCGAGTAGATGTGCTCTGCCTCCCACGTAGCAGAGGGAAGCAGATGGGGCAGGACAGACTGCAGGGAGAGAATGGCGAGGTTGACTTTCTCTTAAGACAGGAAACGCTGGCTGGACGTTTCCGTTTTGGGCAGGGGATCGATTTTAAATTTATTTGATTTTTAGTTTATCGTGGCATAAAATACACATAGCGCAGGATGCGAATTTCACAAATCTGAACTCTACCGCTCGGTGAATTTTTACATGTGGGAATACTCGAGTAGCTGTCATCCAGTTCAAGATACAGCTCCCCAAAAGGTTCCCTCGTACCCCCTTCCCAGTCAGTAACACCTACCCATCTTGGTAATCGCTGTTCTGGCTTCTGTCCCCATAGATCGCATTTGCCTATTTCAATTCAACACTTGAGTTTCAATCCCAGAATACATAAATGGAATCTTACAGCGTAAGATTCTTCTTTTGTGTCTGATTCCCTTCTGTCAGCATGACATTCGTGAGGATAATCCGCGTCAGCGTGCACACAAGTAGCATTTTCCTTTCATCGCTGAGGAGCATCCCATTGTATGGAAAACAGACCATGGATGGCTCCTCACACACCAGGTGGTGGACGTTCCGATGGTTTCCAGAATCACCATTTTAGTGATTCTGCCTGAAGATATTATGGACATTGTTGTACACAGGAGGCCATCAGCCCCCATTTCTCTATCTACCTAGGAGTGGAATTGCTGGGTGGGACGGTAGGCATATGATCAGTTTCAGTAGGTACAATCTTACAGTTCTCTAGCGGATGAACTGTCAGGGGGTTATCTAGTGATAGATTCTTCAGGATACCTGCACCCCTGGCTTCACTTTCCCAGTGCTGTTTACAATTATGCTGCCAATCGTTCTAAAGTATTATATGCCAGGGAGTGGTCTGTCTAACCAAATCGTAAGGGCTCAAAGTCAGGGGCCGCGTCCTATTTTCCGACCCACCCCCTGCCCCACAGAGCAGGTGGAGGGCCACTCAGGGAGTCTAGTATAGTGGACCCTGAGGAACTGACCCAAGCCACCCACAAATCCGTCTTCCACTTGGTATAGACACGCCTCTTGGGCTTGGACTGATTGATTTCACTGGGTCTGGAGTGTCTGTTCTGGCTCCGGACTCTGCTTTTGTCTGACTCAGCTTGTCGGAGGCTGCACATAAATCACAGAGCGCCAGGCCTGCGGAGGGGACTGGGCTCTCCTCCGCGGGGGGCTGCAGAGCAGAGGCCGGTTTGGGGTGGTGCTGCGCCCCTCCAGTGCCTGCTAAAAAATGCTTTGGTTTACCCGGCAGCGTTTGCAAGGAGCGCATATTTTTCTACTTCCAGATCCTAGCTTTGTCGTTTTCCGACTTGCTCGTAAGAACTAAGACACGGAAAGCAGCTATTGGGTGACCACCCCCAACCCCAACTCAGATCCAGCCTGGCACCGATGCCACCTCTCTCGTTCCAGCAGATTCCGCAGAACTCCCCCTTCCGGTGGGGTTCCTCTGACATGCCTAGGTCCTATAAGCCTTCTGGGGGCTCAGTTTGCTCAAAGTGGCGCGGCGGGACCGGCCCCCAGCCAGGTCGCCTTCCCCTAAGCGATTGTCGCGGGCAGCGTCTCTCGGCCCCTCCCGGCCTGCCCGCTGCTCGGGTTCCCGCCGTAGAGACCGTCCCAAAGGACGGCTTTCCAGACGCCGAAACTCCGCCCTCCCCGGAGCCGCTTCGCAACTTAGTGAAAGTCTCTGTTTTTTTGGAAACCCGACCTCGCCCTGTCGCCGGTGCTGACGGCGTGATCAGGGGCGGGCTGGCGGGAGGTAGGAGCGCGGGCCGCCCTGACACCTGTCGTGGGTGCGCTACGCTGGCTCGCGAGCCCCCGGCAGCTGGCGTCAGCGGCCGCGACAGGGGCCAGCCAGGAGCGGAAGGACCTGAACGCCCGCCCATCTCATCTGACTCTGCCGCTCCCTCCTCTCCCCCCCTCCTCCTTCCTCCTCTCTCTCCTCCAACTCCTCCTCCCCACCCTACTCCTCCTCCTGCTACTCCTCCTTGCTATTCGCCGCTGCCTCCTCCCTGTCCCTCCAGCTCCGCTGCGGGACGCTGGTGCCCGGGGCGCTTTGCACCGCGCTCGGGGCGCCGGGAGCAGGGCTCGCGTCCGGGGACCGACCCGGGATGGCGGTGAAATAAGGGGACCTCGGAGAGGCGCCGCGACCCCAGGCTGCGCCCGGGGGCCCGCCACTCCTTCCCGGTGGCGACATGGGGGACCCGGTGTACCGCGAGAAACCGCGACTGCACTATGCGGTGAGTGTCCCGGCGCAAACAGAGGTGACAGGGGGCGCCACTTTGCCGGCCTGAGAGGGAACAGCTAGCTCATGCTTGGAGGGATCCGTGGCTCCCCAGAAGTCCTCGGTGGGGTGGGGTGGAGTAGGGTGGGTGGACTGGAGGGTGCCGCGTGTGTCACCCCCCACAGTGCCAACTGCTCAGAAACTCAGCTGCCCCTTAGAAGGGGAGCCCTCAGCCCCGGAGCCCGCAGTGGTGGCCAAGGCTGAGAAACGGGGCTCCTTGGGGCTGGGCTCAGGTTCGCCCGCTCAGCCTTCTGTCACATACGCCGCCAGAACGTGAAAAGCGCTGGGTGGGGGAGGCCGCTTGGTGACCCCAGCGCGTGGCGAGCGGACTCGCGGGAGAAACGCCACGGGGCGCGCTGGGGTGCAGCCGGCTTGCTTTGCGGGCAGAGGGCGTGTGTGCATTTCCCTCCGAATTGGTAGCGGGACAGAATGTTGCACATTATCTGATTCATACGAGAGGGCGCCCCGGGGGGTTCTTCCATCGCTGGCCTCTCTTCTCCCCCGTTGACTCAAATATTCCACAAATATCGATCGGGGACCCGCTGCGTGCCAGGCGCCGTGCTCAGCGCTGGAGTCCCACAGGACACAGCAGGCATGGAGTTTGCCTTCTTAAAAGAAGGAGTCACGATTTCAAGATTCACCACCGACATACCAGATCAGTTCTAGACTGAGTTGAATTTCGAGAGAGAAAAAAGAAAGAAAAGAAGGCAGAAAAAGAAAGGTGTTTCTGAGGGATGAGTATTATAGCTGAAGATTCTGAACGCCACCTCCAGGAAGCCGCCGGCAGCGGTGCTAGCGGGCTCCAACCTTCAGACGTTTATTTTCCAGTTGTAAGATGTGTCATTTTGAGACGAGCCATTGGGGTGGTTCCGTCATCCGCTACTTTACTGAGTTTTCCTTGACATGATTTTTCACTGTTGAGATTGGACATGCTAAATGCCAACTTTAAAAATTGGAGAGAAGCACCCAGAAAGGTAAGACAAGAATCATCAGTATTTATAATCAGGCAAAGACAGTTAGTTATCTGTCAGGATTTCGTGCCCTCCAAAATGCACTCCCCACCTAACGATGTATGTTTTAAGAAGGAAGTTGAGGTGGATAGGGGCTGGTGGGGACAGAGGTCCCGGAGCCGCCCCAGCTGGCTCCTGGTGCCACCGGGCATTTGGGTAACCGGGAACCTCTGCTGGGGCACTTTGCTGGGCTGGAAAAAAGGACCTGAATTACAAAATTGTTCAGAGCTCTTCCCAGGCAAACATTTTAGGAACCGGTGACAGCTCTTTCTTTACTTTTGTCAGAGTTTCGTGCCTCGAAATAGCAAGCGAGACGCTGGGAAGTTACTACTGCTAGTTCATATTTGGCGACACCGGGGGCTCAGTGATTTGCCTTTTAATGTGGTATTACTGGTAAC
Organism: Pteropus alecto; assembly: GCF_000325575.1. Lineage (NCBI taxonomy): Eukaryota > Metazoa > Chordata > Mammalia > Chiroptera > Pteropodidae > Pteropus > Pteropus alecto. Next base: position 1,176,115 of record NW_006431911.1, read on the forward strand.
CTGTTTGCCTCTGACGTTTCTTTGCGCAAGAAGATCTCGAGTCTGTGCTCATAATGCCCAACGACCCCACCACCTTTTCCCTTTGATTTGCAATCTAAGGTCTCTATGCCATTTACAAGGTGGGGGACGAGAGGTGGGAACTGGCTCCTTAATTAAAATAAAATAGAATTTGTCTACTCATTTTATGAATGACTATTGCCTCAGTTGTGCAAATAAATCCAATGCATCACAAAACAATTTAAAAACTATTTTCATTCAGCTGTCTCATCTCTCTTAAAAGATGATGCTAATGTGTCCCCTTGGGCTCTGAAGATTTGCTGATGAGATAGCTCTTTATTCTAGCGTAGATCATCACAGACGTATTTTCTGAGTTAAGGCTATAAAAAGGAAGATTCCAGAGGGAATTTGTTGGCTTTCGGGCTAGAAGTCACCTGGGTCCTCTGACTTCAGAATGATAAAGCGGCAGCATTCAGTAGCTCTGTATCATCGCAAGTCAAAGGAATGTTCTTCGTTAAGTGCGACCCATTGCTTTTCATAATAACATAACCCTCTATGGCTTTATATCTATTCGAACACTGTAGTCTTCCCCTTCTTCTCCCATATTGGTTTAGGCGATTTCAAAAGCTCGTTTCGCCTCTTAGCACAAATATTCCACTTTGCTTTATCACAATTTTGTCCCACCGTGTATTGTCCTGGGTTCCTAGAGGCTTTTTTCTTTTTCGTCTGCGTCTTCCCGGAAAAGAATTACCCTTCATGTGTCCTCAGTATCTCTTGCTCCCCTGAAATATAATCTGAGGGTGAGTGTTTAATGTTCTTCCTTTACTGCTTCTTTCATTTGTCCAAGATGAGCCTGCATGTAAGAAATCAGTGGCTTACATTTCATTCATTCATCAAACATCTGTTGAGTGCTTATTGTGTGCCAGCTATTTGGGTGATTTTCCAAAGAGACGAGTAAATAGAGAAAATGTTAAGAGTTGCTATGAACTGTTCACTCATCCTTTTAAATGGTCATAATGCTCAGAAACAGAAATACAAACACTTAAGTATCTAAGAGCATCCCATAGTTGTATAATCCGTGACACTTTTCCCAGGTCCAGCACCATTGTCTTCTTGGTTCATCCCTGTAATAAAAATGTGTGTTAGCGCTAATGTTCTCTTCCCGACCTTTCCTCCCACGGTTTTCCCACATTCAGTTTATGGTGATTCCATCCCTCCAGCTGGGTGTCTTCCTTAATGACTTGATCAGATTTGCATTTTGAACAGCCTGCTCTGGCCTAGGGTGGGGTCAAGGGTGAGGAGGAGCCAGAGTACATCCGGGCATTTGGGTCAAGGAGATATGGGAGATGACCCGCGCTGGGATGGGAGCTGGGCTGCAGGCTGAGAGCAGTTGGGATATTTAAGAGCTCCTTAGGATGCTGAAGCAGCCGGACTTCATTTGCATGAGCTGTAGAGCTGCCAGAGCGTGGGGGTCAATGATCGCCTGGTAAGGTTTCCTTCACCTTTGTTGTCTTATACAAATCGCAAAGTGTTTGGGCGTGGTCTGTGTCAGTTTTGGCCTCAAATCCAGCTGGTGGGTTAGACAGTTTTCTATTTCATGGCTGAAGAATTCCAAGCTTAGAGCGGTAAGTTCAAGGTGGCACAGACGTAGTTGGTGACAGAACGGAGAGCTTTATTCAGATGCCCTGATCTCACAGAGCTTGTCTGACTCATTCACATAACTGACATGAGCCGAATTATCCTTCTCCCTCCCAATTTTGTCATCGTAATAAACCAACAATCGAATATCATACTTTCAGTGACTTAATGTGACCGTCTCTATTGTTGAATGACATGGCCAAATAGCTCTTTAACTGGACCGGTATAGACAAAAACCAAGTTCTAAAATATCCATTAAGTTCGAGGCCATATCTTTATGTCTTTCTCGAGTTTTCTCAGCCTCAGCAGAATAAACATTTTGGGCAGGATAGTCTCCCTTTGTGGTGGGAGCTGTCCTGTGCAGCATGGCATGTTAGCGGTGTCCTCGACTTCTCTATAACTAGATGCCAATAGCATAATATCCCCCCGCCACCCAGATGTGACAACCAAAAATGCCTCCAGACGTTGCCAAATATTCCTCGGGGGGCAAAATTGCTCCCACATGAGACTCACCGGTCTATCTGATTTTCACGCATGTTTTTAAGAAGACGTGACAATTACTATGTAATAAAAGGACCTGAAAAGAGAAGGCATGGTAAATGTTATTACGAATATTATTCGTACTCTTCAGCGAACTTCGGAGAGAGCCTCAAACACAGCACAAGTGCTGGGGGTAGAGTAATGAGTCACCTCATTTTCAGTGATCACGACTTTAACCATATTCTCCTGCTCTCGGTGACCCCCAACAGTCAGGTCACTTGGCCTGGATTAAAGATTACGTTAATCAGACTTCCCCGACAGTCCTCATATGCTTTCTTCCATTAACCACTGACAAAATATTACAAACCTTGATTGTCTGCCAAGATCATGTAACATATGTCGAATTTCATGACAACCCATGCAATTAAGTATGGAAACGCCTTCCGTAGAGTTACACTGAGCCTTCCTTTTAGAACAAATCATCAGAGGCCCTTCGGAGCAGCCTGTGAATACTACCATCCCAAGCAACTCCCTGGAGGCACACACTTATTTTCACCCCTTTTCCATGAAAAGGGAACAATCAGATGGTTCTGTGCTGCCTCTGGCTAGACAAAACTGTGGGTGGGTGGTGCATGTTCTGTTTACTGAGGTGTCAGAGAGCAGGGGGCTTAGACTCTGATTTGGCACTGGTCCCAGCGGAGTCCAGCTGTCAAGATGCAGCCATTCTTGTCCCTTAGATCTGCCTCTTTCTGGGCTCCTCTGTTACTGACCTCACTTCCTGTTCGGTGCGGCCGCCCCACCATCTGTGCTGTTGACCACAGCCTTGTCATTAAATGCTGACTGTTCCCTCGCTCTACTTAACCCCTCCCTATGCACCCCATCAGACGGGCTAAGCTGCTTGCCCTGAAAGGGAGCCTCTCTTCACCCAAAACAGTTAAGACCTTCATATAAAACTTTCCAGATCTGCTCTCTATGGACGTTGGCTTTCCAAAGGCTTTGACTTCATTAAGTGCACTTAATAATTCAGTGACGTTGACTACGGGATATTCTCGGGTAATTCCGAAGACACCCAGAACCGGGCGCTGTCGCAGGCTGGCTGAGCTGATGTGAACCAGTTGTCATCCATCGATGCTGCCAGTGTAGATATCTTAGGAAATTTAGGAGCGTGGCCTGGAATTCACTTTTATAACATTCTGATTGCATATTGTCTGTCTCCTCACAAAAGCAAGAGTTTTGCAAGTTCTAAGTAAATAATTTATTTACTTATTAGATCTCCTTAATATTAGCTAAGCATTGCATTACTATTAACTATCAATATTAATGTAAGATATTACTATTAAGTAATATTAATTATTATTAAGTCCCCTTAATTCCCACCTTTTTCACCCTCCTATGCTTTCTTTTCTGCTGAACTCAGAACTTTCCCTAGGTGTGGCCTCTTGGGTCTGGAATGCCCATCATCTCAGGAAGCCATATCTCCCATCCTTCTAAACGCTCCTTAAGGACCACTGTTAATTGATAAATGGTCAGATTCCTGTTGAGTGGTGCGGAGTGGAGATCTCTGGCGATCATGGGAAAACTGGTACTACCCTTTGCTTAGTCCTTCCTGGTAATGAACTTGTATCATTTACTCTTCCTGCTCCCACACTGTGAGCCCCGGACCTAATGCACTCGAGTCTCGACTTGGTTGTGATGTTATTGTCCAGTGTTACACAGTCTTTACTGGGCTTCCGATTCCTCACTTGCCCCTGACCTGTATCAATCTTGGCCTCTCCTGTCTCAATAAATGGTTAGCCACTCGAGGAGTCGCCCAAGCTGGAAAACCTAGAGGTCATCCCGAATGCCTTCCTTTCCTGCATCTCCCACTGCAAGATCCGAGCCAACCCTGCCAGGTCTGTTTCACAGTACTTCCCAAATTCATCCTCTTTTTTTTCATCTTCACGGTTGTCACCTAAATCCAAACACTCAGCATCCATCATCCTCGCTAAGGTGACACTATAACCCTATATTACAATCCTGTGGCCGGTGAGCTCTTTTAAGAAGAAAATGAAGTCATAACATTTCAGTGCTTAAAGCTCTCTGGTTGGATTTTCGGTTACGCTTAGACTAACATCTTCATCCATCACCTCGGCCTTCCAAATCCACCTACATGATCCTAGCTGCTTCTCAACACCCTTCCTCGTCTTACCACTGCCTGGTTACATGGTGTCCTTTCTGTTCATCGAATGAAACCAGCTCTTTCTTGCCCAAGGCCTTTGTACCTGCTCTCCCTTCTGCCTGAGAGGTTCTTCGCGTGGCGGGATTTTTTTATGTCCTACGAGTGGCAGAAAAAATGTCACCTTCCATGACTGCTCTCCCCAAAGTGCTCTGACTTCACTGAATTACTATTGATCATATCACAGGACCTGGTGCTTTGGTTGTTTGTGTCGCTACTTGCTGTTATATATACGTTCGTTGTTTGTCTGTCTCTCCCTACTGGTGTGTAAGCTTATTCAGGGCAGAGACCCAATCATTCACACCATGTCTCCATGCCAAGTATGGACCCTGGCACAGGGTAAGCACCCAATAAATATCTATGAGTAGATGAATCTGGCTGCCTGGGTGTTTTTACCTAGATTACACTAGGGGGTTCAAAACTTTCCTCATTTTCAGTTGATGATTGTAAAACATATTGGCTTCAAGGATTTCTCCTTATTCACTAAATGAGAATTTCTAAGGCTTGGTCTTGGAATCGATACTTAGAAAAAGCTTTGGAGGTGATTCTAATATCAGTAATGTTTGGAAACCACTGATTAAGTTGCATGGTGAACCACTTACCATTCAAGAAGCGCAGACTCTAGGCTTCAGTGGCAAAGTGGATCCAGAGAGTATGATCCCGCGTACTTTGCCTCAGGTGAGTCTGAGGTAACGTAGTACAAGTTTTCGGAGAGGTCTTTTGTTTTACAACCTAGTGTTCATGTCAGACGAATTCTCTAAGGATACACGAGGCATAGGAATGTTTCCTCTGCATAGCATGGTCTGGCGATATGTCCCTCAGCATCCATTCGCTAGGTAATCAACCAGGTTCTCAACCAGGAGATATTGGGTCATGTCTGGAGGCATTGTTCGTTGTGACAGTTGGCAAGGGGCGCTTCTGATATCTGGTAGAATGCTCAACATCCTACAATGCACAGCACAGCCCCACAAAGAATTGCTCGCCCCAAGTGTCAGTAGTGCTGGTTTAAGAAACCTTGACTTAAGTGCCCCATAGACATCGAAATCTTACAGTTTTGGAGATCATTGTGTATGGTGCTTTTCATTGGTATTAAGAGATGGAGTTGAGAAAATGCGAGTTGCCTTTTCCACACGATTCCCGGTTATAAACTGCGTGTTTCACACTGTGCGGGGCTTACTCTGGGAAAGGCGAGGGTGACCCTTCCAGAAGCCTCAGTGCTTTGTTTGGAGCCCTTCACGTCTTCACTCCTCAACTCTGATGCCCTCTGTAATCTCGGGCCTTATTTTTTAAAACATGTCCTGTCTTCTGTGTGAGACTTTAGCTGACGTCTTGATAGATGCGTGTCTGATAGCCTCGCCTAATTCTCTGCCTCTCTTCTGATTTTGCTAGAATACTAGTTTATTAAATCTGTTAGTCCTGGGTCTAAAATTAGCAATGATAATCTCCAAATTAGGATTTGGAGGTTCTCAGAAAAGCTTCGTGCATGGACGTTGGATCTCTCACTGTACGCGAGTGAGAATCTAGGGCCCGTGTGTGGCCAGCAACCCCTCGCTGGAGATCTGATGTGGATTGGCCTGCTCTAGGAAAACTGCAAAAGGCGCTGAATGAAAAGCAAAAGGAAGAAGCGGGTAGACAGATCCTCCCAGCTCTTCTCTCTCCATCCCATTGGGTTAAAAGTCTCCCGAGCAGCCCAGGGCGACAGGTATGTTGGCGCTCTATCTAGTCCACCCTTGACAAGGACTGTGGGGACCTCTCTTAAGTCCTGGCCACTTCACAGAATGTTAATTATCACGGCCTGTTTTAGATTGTAAGCTCAGAAATGATGTGGGGTAGATTTAAAGGTCTTACGCGCTGGCAAAACTTTGAACTAAGATCACCACCGTTTAGGAACATATATAATGAATTTAATATCTTTTAATGTGCCTTTCCAGATTTTCCGATTCTACCCTTATTTTCAAAAGATCGGCTTCTCTGATTTATTTTATTCTTAAATACATTCTGAATACTTAAAAACTTAAACGTAGATCAGATGAAAGAAGGACTCCCACGCTTGATCTTCATGGGGACTACTTGGATGTGCCTTTGGGATACTTCTCAGTTCGGATAAGTGATGCACAAATTATAAGACTAATTCGTTCATTCAGATATGATCATCGTTACTCAGGGCTCTTTCCTTGAAAGATGTCATGACCCTGTGAAATGAAACCCTTCTCTTAGGTTATTTGACACATTCTTAGAACTCTTCTAACTTAAAAAAAAAATTTTATAGTAAAATTTGAGTATTTGGAGTGTCAGCTAAACTAGATTTCTGTGATGAAATTTTCAAAAGAATTTGGAGTTGTGGCTTTGGGGAAAAGTTGCCATGGAAACAGCAAAAGACTTTAAGATGAATAAACTTTTAAAATAGTTTTTGAATGACCCCTTTCTGCAGCTGACTGAAATATCTGGTAAAGAAACATATAAGTCAGTCCAAGTAAAATAAAGAGGTTGAAAGCATCTCGCCTGCGTGTGGAGCATCTCAGCCCTGCGTTCACTGAGCTCCACTGTGCCAGGTGGGTGCCAGCCCACACGCCCGGAACCCCTGGATGTTGCTCCGGATTCCTCACTCGATGGTGCCATTTTAATTAGAGCCACAGAGTCATAATAGTTTAGCAAGAAAATGGCATGCCGACTTTGCTGGGAGAATTTGAAAATGGTAATATGTAGTATTATTCGATAAGTATTTATTTATGTATGTGACTTTTAACAGTCCCATCACGATGTCATTGACGGTATAAGCAAAATGTATAACAGAGTCTTAACTTCGATCTCAAAAGATAAGGCATTCTTCCACCTTAGCTGCTGACTCACAGCAAGGGCATCATATCCATCAGGATCCCAGCAGGAAACAGATGGAACACTCAAAAAGGCTTAGCTTAAGGCATGACCTGTCACGGATGTGTCAATAGCTTTAAGGGAACCAACAAGGGGTGGTGAAGCACACTGTGATTAGCTCCCAGGAGGGACCGGTGTTACCAGAACCCAGCGACTTTCAGCCTGGACCAAAGGGACCCTGGATATGTACCCGGAGAGGACTGTAGCAAGGAGAAAATATGGAGAAGCTGAGATGGAGCGGGATGACAAATACCCGCAACGTCTTGGTCTTCCTGCTGTCCCTTCTTCCTTTAGTACCAAACCCAAACCCTCTACTGAGATGCAGTCCATTAAGATCAGTCTCACAGGGCTCAGGCTGGCACAGAGGATGGCAGAAATTTTGTTTCGTGTGTTGGGCGGGTGGGGGAGAGTTGGCAAACAGAAAAGATCACATGCATTTTCACTCTTGTTTGGCATTTACTTAAATGATGAAAGATCCTAAATTCCTAAGTATATAGAAGACTCCCACATTGCTTAGAATGTCTCTTTCCTCTCCCCTGTGGATTATTTTAATTGCCACATTTATTTTATCATCATTTTTGTTTTTCAATTACAGTCGACATCAAATATTATTTTACGTTAGTTTCAGGAGTGCAGAATAGTGGTTAGACATTTATATAATTTACGAAGTGATCCTCCTGATTAGCCTAGTACCCATCTGGTACCACACAGAGTTATTAGAGACCATATTCCCTATGCTGTACTTTACATCCTCATGACTATTTCATAACTATCAATTTGAACTTCTTCGTCCCTTTACCTTTTTCACCCAACCCTCCCATCTGGTAACCATCAGTTTGTTCTCTTTATCTGTGAGTCTGTTTCTGTTTTGTTTGTTTCTTTTGTTCTTTAGGTTCCACAAAGAAGGGGAATCACATCGTATTTGTCCTTCTCTGTCTGACTTATTTCACTTAGCATATGCCCTCTAGGTCCATCCATGTTGGCACAAATGGTAACATTTCATTCTTTTTTTTTATGGACAAGTAATATTCCAGTGTGTGTGTGTGTGTGTGTGTGTGTGTGTGTGTGTGTGTGTGTGTGTGTCGCGACTTTTCCAGTCGTCTATTGATGGGCACTTAGGTTGCTCCCATATCTTCGCTATTGTAAATAAGGTTGTAATGAACATAGGGGTTCATCCATTTTTTTGTATTAATGTTTTGGATTTCTTCAGGTAAATACCCAGAATTGGAATTGCTTGGTCATAAAGTAGTCCTATTTCTAATTTTTTGAGAAACCTCCAAACTGTTTTCCATAGTGGCTGCACCGGTTTGCAATCACATCTATAGTGCACGAAGATTCCATTTCCTCCACATCTTCACTAACTCTTGTAGTTTGTTGATTTATTGATGATAACCATTCTCACAGGTGCGAAGTAATATCTCGTCGTGGTTCTCATTTGCATTTTTCTGATGATTAGTGACGTTGAGCATCTTTTCATATCCATTGGGCACCTATGTGTCCTCTTTGGAGAAATACCTATTCAGGTCTTCTGCACATTTTTAAATTGGATTTTTGTTTTGTTTTGTTTTGGTTTGGCTTGGAGTTGTATGAGTTCTTTATACATTTTGGATATTAACTCCTTATCTGATGTACCAGTGGTGAATACCTTCTCCCATTCAATAGGTTGTCTTTCATTTTGTTGATGGTTTCCTTTGATGTGCGAAACCTTTTTAATTTGATGTAGTCCCATTTGTTTATTTTTTCTCCTGTTTCCCTCGTCCAAGCAGATACATCAGAAAAAAATATTACTAAGAGTAATATCAGAGGGTTTACTGCCTATTGTTTTCTTCTAGGAGTTGTATGGTTTCTGGCCTTACATTTAAGTCTTTAATCCAATTTGAGTTTATTCTTGTATATGGTGTAAGAAGGTGGTCTACTTTCACATTTTCGCATGTATCTGCCCAGTTTTCCCAACACCATTTATTGATTAAACTGTATTTACCCTATTTTTGCCTCCTTTATCATAGATTAATTGACCACATAGGCATAGGTTTAATCTGGGCTCTCTATTCTGTTCCATTGATTTATGTATCTGTTTTGATGCCAGTAACATACTGGTTTGCTTACTATAGCCTTGTAGTATACTTTGATATCAGGTAGTGTGATACCTCCAACTTTGTTCTTCTTTCTCAAGATTGCTGTGGCTATTCAGGGTCTTCTGTGGTTCCATATAAATTTTAGAATTATTTGTTGTAGGTCTGTGAAAAATGCCATTGGTATTTTGATAGGGATTGCATTTAATCTATAGATTGCTTTGGGTAGTGTGGACATTTTAACAATGTTAATTCTTCCTATTCATGAGCATGGTATATGCTTCTATTTATTTGTAACCTATTCAATTTCTTTCTTCAATGCCTTAAAATTTTTCGAGTACAGGTCTTTTGCCTCCTTGGTTAAATTTATTCTTAGATTTTTTTTTTGATCCAATTGTAAATGAAATTATTTCCTTAATTTTTATTTTGGATAGTTTATTATAGGTGTGTAAAAATGCAATAGATTTCTGAATATTAATTTTGTATCATACTACATTATTCAATTCACTTATCAGTTCTAATAGTTTTTAGGTGGAATTTTTAGGGTTCTCTATATATAGTATCATGTCATCTGCAAATGACAGTTTTACTTCATTTATTCCCAATTTGAATGCCTTTCATTTTTTTTTTCTTGTATGACTGCTGTGGCTAGGACTTCAAGTACTATGTTGAATAAAAGTGATGAAAGTGGACATCCTTGTCTCGTTCTTGATCTTAAGGGAAATGCTTTTAGCTTTTCACCGTTGAGTATTATGTTAACTGTGAGTTTGTCATATATGGCCTTTATTATGTTATGTTCCCTCTAGTCCCACTTTACTGAGAGTCTTTTTTTTATCATAAATGGATGCTGAATTTTGTCAAATGCTTTTTCTGCATATATTGATATGATCATATGATTTTTATCCTTCATTTTGTTTATGTGGTTAATTGATTTGCAGCTATTGAACTAATTGTGTATCCCAGGAATAAATCCCACTTGATCATGGTGTATGATCTTTTTAATGTATTGTTGAATTCTGCTTGCTAATATTTTGTTGAGGATTTTTGGATCTATGTTCATCAGGGATATTGGCCTATAATATTTTTTTGTAATGTCTTTGTCTGGTTTTGGAATAAGGCCTTATAAAATGAGCGTGGGGAGCCTTCCATTCTCTTGAATTTTTTGGAATAGTTTTAGAAGGATAGGTGTTAATTCTTTTTTGAACGTTTGCTAAAAATTTACCTGTGAAGCCTTTTGTTTTTCAGTAGGTTTTTGATTACTAATTCGATCTCATTAGTAGTAATCATTCTGTTCAGATTTTGTTTCTTTTTGATTCAGTCTTGGAAGATTGTATGTTTCTAGGAATTAATCCATTTCTTTCAGATTGTCCATTTGTTGGCATATAATTGTTCATAGTATTTTCTAATTGACCTTTGTATTTCTGTGGTGTCACTTGTCACTTCTCTTTCATTTCTGATTTTATTTATTTGGGTCCTCTCTTTTTCTTGATGAGTCTGGTTCAAGGTTTATCAATTTTGTTTATCTTTTTAAAGAACCAGCTCTTGGTTTCATTGATCTTCTGTATTATTTTTTTAGACTCTTTTGTTTATTTCCACTCTGATCTTTATTATTTCCTTCCTTCTACTCCGGGCTTTCTTTGCTGTTCATTTTCTAGTTCCTTTAGTCGTAAGGGTAGATGTTTGAGATTTTCCTTGTTTCTTAAGGTAGGCTGTATTGCTATGGATTTCCCTCTTAGGACTGCTTTTGCTGTGTCTCGTAGATTTTGGGTCATTGTGTTTTCATTTTCATTTGTCTCAAGGTATCTTTTGTTTTCTTTCTTGACCCCATTGTTAACCCATTTCTTGTTCAGTAGCATGTTATTTAGCCTCCATGTATTTGTGTATTTTTCTGTTGTTATTTTTTTTTTGTAATTGATTTCTATTTTCATACCATTTTGGTAGAAGGTGCTTGATATGATTTCAATCTTCTTAAATTTATTTCTTGTTTTGTGGCCTAATATGCGGCTTATGTTGGAAAAGGTTCCATGTGCACTTGAGAAAAATGTGTATGGATAGTTTATTATAGATGTGTAAAAATACAATAGATTTTTGGAAGATGAGGTAGCAGAAGTAAAATGCTTCTAAAAATATCAATTAAATCCATATGGTCTAATGTGTCAGTAAAGGCCACTGTTTCCTTGTTTATTTTTTGTCTGGAAGATCTATCCATTGATATCAATGGGTGTTAATGTTCCCTACTATGAATGTCTTACTGTTCATGTCTCCCTTTATGTTGTTCGATATTCTCTTTATATATTTAGGTGCTCCTGTGTTGGGTGCATAAATGTTTACAAAGGTTACATCCTCTTGTTGGATTGATCTCTTTATATATGAAATGTTCTTCTTTGTCTCTTATTAGAGCCTTTGTTTTAAAGTCTATTTTGTCTGATATAAGTATTGCTCTGCCAGCGTTTTTTCGTTTCCATTTGTATGAAATATCTTTTTCTATCCCTTTACTTTCAATCTGTGTGTTTTCTTTCAATCTGAAGTGTGTCTCTTGTAGGCAGCATATGTCTTGTTTTCTTATCCATTCAACTACCCTATGTCTTTTTATTGGAGCATTTAATTCATTTACATTTAAAGTGATTGTTGACAAGTACATAGTTATTGCCATTTTATTTATTCATATTTATGGGTTTTTTCCCCGCTTCTTTTTGAAGAAGTCACTTTACATTTCTTGTAATACTGGTTTGGTGGTGATGAACGGCTTTAGCTATTTTGTTTGTTTGTTTGGGAAGCTATTTATCTCTCGTTCAATTTTAATTGATCGTGTTGCTGGGTAGAGTAATCTTGGTTGTAGGTCCTTGCTTTTCATCACTTTGACTATTTCATGCCAGTCCCTTCTGGACTGCAAAGTTTCTGTTAATAAGTCATCTGACAGTATTATGGGAGCTCCCTTGGAGATAACTAACTGCCTTTCTCTTACTATTTTGAAGGTTCTTTGTCTTTACTCTTTGCCATTTTAATTATGTGTCTTGGTGTGAGCCACCTTGGGTTCATCTCGTTTGGGACTCTTTGCGCTTCTGGTCTTATATGTCTATTTCTTTTGCCAGGTTAGGGAAGTTTTCAGTCATTATTTCTTCGAATAGGTTCTCAGTCACTTGTTCTCTCTCTCCTCCTTCTGGTACCCCTATAATGCAAATGTTGTTACGGTTGATGTTGTCCCCGAGGTCCCTTAAACTATCCTCATTTTTTAAATTCTTTTTTCTTTTTTCTGTTCCGATTGGGTGTTTTCTGCTACCTCATCTTCCAAATCACCGATTCGATCCTCTGCTTCATCTAATCTGTTATTGATTTTAGTGTATTCTTTATTTCAGTTACTGTATTCTTCATTTCTGACTAGTTCTTTTTTATGGTTCCTACGTCTTTTTTATGCTTATTGTCTCTTTGGTAAAATTCTCACTAAGGTCATTGAACATCCTTACAGCCAGTGTTTTGAACTCTGTGTCTGGTAGATTACTCCATTTCATTGAGTTCCTTTTCTGGAGATTTTTCCTCTTCTTTCATGTGGGACATGTTTCTTTGTCTCCTCATTTTGGCTGCCTCTCTATGTTTGTTTCTATGTATTAGGTAGATCTGCTATGTCTCCCTGTCTTGGCAAGGTGACTGGTGGTGCAGTCTCCCAGATCACCTGAACTGGGTGCCTCAGGTGTGTTTCTTGTGTGGGTTGTGTTTGCCCTTGTAGTTGGGCCTTGGTTGCTGTTGGCATATCAGTGAGTAGGACTGATGCTCAGGCTGACTGGCTCCAAGGAGTGGCCACAACCACAGCACATGAGCTACTCTGCAGGGGCTGACCCCTCAGAGCAGGATTCACCCCAGTGTGCTCTGGTGCCTGCCGAGATCATCCTTTGCATGTGCCAATTGTTGGGCTAATCAGGTGGTACTCTGTTGTGGTCTGAAGCTGGCCTCCAGGTGTGTTGGTTCTGGGGCCTATTAGGAGGGGCTGCCTTGCAGGCCAAGGTCAGCTGCTGCATGCGACTGGCCCAGGGCTACCTGGAAGGAGCTACGAAGTGATCCGCAGTCAGTTGCTGCTTGTGCTGGTCTTGGAGGCAGGTGGCAGAGGCCACACTGGGAACTGAGAATGGCTGCCACCAGTACTGGGGCTGGGGCAGCTCAGCAAAAGGTCCAGGGCACCCTGGGGCCTGCTGCCACCTGCTGGCTGCCTGTAAGACTCAGCTGCTGAAAGAGCCTCGCGTGGTATACGAGTTCAGTGAGGCGGGGTCTCCTGGCGTCACCAGGGTGGGCAGGTGGTATTCACCAAGTTAACACAGATTCAGATTTGGCACCCGTTCTGAGCCTGTGGCACTCAACAGAAGGCTCAGGGAACAACAAAGCCAGCCGCCACCTTCTGGCTGCCCATAAGGCTAAATTGCTGAAAGAGCCTCAGGCAGCGAGCGAGTTGGGTGGGGCGGGGTCCCGGGGAGTCACCAGGGTGGAGCCAGTGGAGTTCACCAGGCTAGTGCAGGTTCAGATTAGGCTGTGTGGGGGAGAGCTCAACGCAGGCAAAATGGCGTTCCTCCGCCGACTACACGGGAGGAGGGCTCAGCACAGGGTCCCTGGCGCCACACAATTCAGGCTCTTCCTTTGTATCTCTGGTGCCGCCCGAGGTGCCGCCCGAGATGCCGTCCCTCTGCCGGAACCCAGGGTGAGTGCCTGGGAGTGAGTCTGTGTGTGGGCCCTTTAAGAGCCTGGGTTTCCAGCCGCCGTCTATCTCATAAGGAGGAATGGAATCCCTGCTGGTTTTCACAGGCAGATGTTGTGGGGACTGCTCTTCCCAGTACTGATACTCTGGGCTGGGGAGCTTGGTGTGGGGCTGGGACCCCTCGCTACTCAGGGGGGACCTCCTCAGCTGAGATATCCCTCTTGATTCTCCATCACTACACGTGGGTGTAGGGCCAGCCCGTTCTGCCTACTAGTCTCAAGGTGGCCTCTTCTGTATATTCTTTGTTGTAGGACTTTTGTTCAGCTAGTCTTCGGATGGTTCTCCAGGTTGATTGTTTTATACTTTTGTTGTAATTTTAATGTGGCCATGGGAGGAGGCAAGCACAGAGTTTTCCTACTGCGCCATCTTGACTGGAAGCCCTAATTTACTTTACCTAATTTACCACATTTAAACTAGTAATGCATCATGCCAACTCCATCCATATGTGATGTGTATGTCTTTAATATTCACATTATAAGCCTATTAAAGTACTTGCTCTTATTATACAGTGATATATTTTACATGCATATTATAATTTAATATTAAAAAGCTCCATACTTAATTAAGGAATGCTTTGGTCTAAGTTTATTAACATAAATTCGAACTATAAAAAATTTTTTTCCCTCTAAGCCCCTTAGTGTAGTCTAATGTAATTTATTTTCCAAACAATGAAAAAGGAATTATGGTTTAGCTCTTTTTCTGGTTCATGGGTCAAGAGCTTTAACACTTAAAGCTACACATGAACACCAATGTATTAATCTATGCTTTAATGAAAATTGATCCTCATTCATCTCTAGTTACGGAGTTGGTTAAGGAGTGGTTGCAACTGAGGATTGCAATTTCGCCACCCTGTACTTCAGCTAACTCAGCAGAGTAAACTCCTTTTTTAATCTTCTGCAGAAAGTGTTTTTCGTTTTAGTTCCTCCTTGAGGCCCATGTGTATCCACTTTCATGTACATCCACTTTCCATCTTGCTTGTAATTACTCCATTAAAGACCATATTCACTATAGAACTGAAAAATCCAAAGGCAGAGGCCAGAACCAGGGACTTTATCTGGACTCCATATCCTTGGCCACATGTAGCATGTGCCTGATGCTTAGTCTGTCCTTGAATGTCAGCAAAATTAATGATTGAAGATATAGAGCTCTTAGAAATATTTACGTTGACTTGCATTAATAATAATAATAATAATAATAGTCAATGTTTATTGAATGCTTTCTATGAGCCCTGGACATTCTACATATATTATCTCATTTAATCCTTAAAAGCACCCTATGAGGTAGGTGTTATTATCATCCCCATTGAAAAAATGAGGAAACCAAGGCACCGAGTTTAGGTCTATTTCTTGGTCAGGCAGCTAGTAAGTAGCGGTATTGGGACTGAAATCCTTGTCTGTTTGACTGCCTGGTCTCAATGCTTGAACCCCACTACATAATGGCAGACTGTTAGAATGGCACTGGCTCGAGATTATACCTTTGAGATGACACTTTAAAAACCATTTTATTTTTGAATAATTCATTCACAGGAAGTTACAAAAATAGAACCGAGAGATCCCATGTACCCTTTACCCAGCTTCCCTCAATGATAGCATCTTATGTAGTTATAGTGCAATACCAAAACCAGGAAGTTGACATCAATGCAATACTATTAACTTGAATACAGACCTTATTCACATTTCACCAGTTTTTTTTTTACATGCATTCCTTTGTGTATGAGAGAGAGAGAGAGAGAGATTGGACTTCCATGCAATTTTATCACGTGTATAGCTTGGTATATCCGCTACTATATTCAAGATACAGAACTGTTCCATGACCACAACAGAGCTCCCCCCACTACCCCTTTGTATCAGACCCACGCTACCTCCTACCTCCATCTCTAATCCAGGCAATCCATGAAATAACACTTTTTAAATTACCCCCCCTGTCTTTCCACCATAATAGGAACATTCCTGTGTCCATTGATCATTTATGCCCCCAAACATCCAGAAACATAACAGGAGAAAGTAAGGTGAATTGATAATACGATCAGAGGTGATTTTGCTGTTCTTGGTGTTAGTAACATATACAACCACAAACAAAGAACATCCTGTTTGGTATTTTTAGCTGAGTGTCATGGTAATTTTGTAATTCCAACTCTTGTGTTTTCTCTAGCAAAGTGCTTTTGATTGAAACACCACAGGGTTTAGCTCCTGCATTAATGTCCCATGTTCTCTCTTTGCATGGCTGTTCTCATGGAACATCCATCTCAGGAATGACAACCGTGTAGTTGAACTTGCAGTAGCCTGGAAAACGTACATGAGAGCTGGCACTCTGCCCTCCAAAAGTATTTATGAGCAAGGATAAACAGAAGTCCTGCATGTATTTGTAGTCACCACAACCCACTTGTGCTCTGGACAGCACAAGGGTTATGTAAACCCTGGCGTTCATGGTATATGTGCATCTTTATTCATTCATTTCAAAGGGAGTGGCAGTTCATAGACTCTCTTGGGGAAAGTTTGAACCTTATCAAGATTAGCTGAATCAAAAAAACTCTAATAGCTGTTTTTATTCGGGATGGCTGCAGAGCGAAACCTTATCATTGGGACACAGTTATATAGACTTCCTGCATTTATTTGGCTCCCACTATTTTTTTTAAAAAGGTGTAAAAAGTGCCGATGCTGTCTTATTCTGCAAACACAGGCACACTCTTATTGGATACTTAAATTATTGCAAAGTTTTACTATATAATTTTCTTGATCTTTATTACAAATGGAGAATTTTTGTTTAAAACCTAGAGATTTTTAGACCAACCTGTTGCTTCTGATTAGGTAGGTAGGTAATGTCTTCACTACTGTGAGGGTACTTCATAGCACTCATCGTCGGGAGTCTAAGGAGAATCTGGATTCTTTTTTTTTTCCTATTTTGGGTACCATTAAATAGGAATAAAATATAGAACTCGTGGCATGCATACACATACTCACATAGACACACAAAGTGGTGCTTTATTTTATAGCCGTGTTGTCTAAAATGTAGAACTGCGTTTGTATTGGTTACCTAGTTATTATCATGGATCTGTGGGTCAGCTGGGATTGGCTCATCTGGGCAGGGCTCAGTTGTTTGGCCCAAGGTCAAGCTGCCAGTCCCATAGGGCGTGGCTCCTCAGTCAGTTCTGCTCCACATATGTTTATTCTGAGGCCCAGGTTGGTGGAGTAGCATCTACCTGGGGAAGTGCAGAGGTACAATGTGAAAGTAGAATTGACTAAGGATTCTTGATGCATAAGTGGAGACTCTGGCACGCTCTCATCTCTACCCACCTGCCATTGGTCAAGGCAAGTCACACGTCAAAGCCCAACATCAGTGAGTAGGGAAATACACTCCCTCCATGATGGGGCCATGGTGAGAGGTGAATGCAGCAAAGAGTGAATGAATGGGGCAGATCATTCATTTTACCACAGTATGTAATGAAATTCTCAAAATACTGATGTTTTTAAGCAGGTGCCCATCTATGTCAATATTTTTTTTTCCTATTTGGTCAATGAGTTCTTTCTGTCATGGATATCGATACATATTTCCCTATGATCTAATTTTAAAGATAAACAAAGATGAGATGACGGGGCCATCTCACTGATACCAGTCCTCACAAATCCACATTGATTGTATAAAACTGAATAGATATCAAGGGAATAGCATGGAAATAGACTGAATGATATTCACTTTTAAAACAAAATTGTCGCAGTCTTTCTGTGTTTCTTTGTGTTTGGCAGCTCTGGTTCCTTAATCTATCAAAAGGAAAACATTCAGAATTACCTCCCAGGAGATTTTTTAAAAAATCTGTTTGATTTGCTAGTATCACTTTAAAAAGATTTGTAAATTTAGCTCCTGTTTCACAACGTAGAAGAAATTGTGGGTGTGGTCATTTACAATGGGAAGAAAAATGTATTAATCCTTTAATTCAAACAAATCTCAGCCAACATTTGGAAATCAGCTGGTTATTTTGATCAATTCTGACCTGTAAATGCGTAAGCTAAATTAATAATAATACATACGTAGAAAATCTCCTCTGTGAAGTTTAAAACCTTTTCCTCGTGTTCCTCCATTAAATCAGGTGATTGGACAGTTGCCAAATCCTGTTTTGTTTTTCTTTTTTTTTTAATGTGCTCTGTAGGTGCTCATACCTAGTAGAGCACCTGCCAAATTACAGTCGCTCAGTTATGTAAATCAGGAGTCAGCAAACTATGGCCAACAGGCCAAATATGGACTGCTGCCTGCTTTTTTTTTTTTTTTTATATCTGATGAACTAAAAATAAGCATTACATTTTTAAACGGTAGGAAAAAATCAAAATAAGACTATTTCGTGATGCGAAAATTATATGCATGACAAATTTTAGTGTCCATAAATCAAGTTTTATTGGAAACAGCTATGCCCACCATTTACATATTGACTGCAGCTGCTTTCACGTTACAACAGCAGAGTTGAATGATCGCAACACAGTCTATACCATGCAGAACCTAAAATATATATACTAGGGCCCTTTACCGAAAAAGTTCGCGGATCTCTGATCTAATGCTATGTCTCAAATTACCACGTATGCTGTAGATAGATCTACTGTTATGTAAGAACAAGGGTAAAAGAAAGGGGGTACACGTCTGTAGTGTGGGGGGAACGCTGGGTACATTCAGATAAGGAAAGAATATCTTGAACATTCATTTATTCACAAGCATGTGTGAAGAGCTGGGTATGTGTCCAACACTAAAAGAAAAAGTGAAAAAAGGATAATATCTAGTTTCTACTCTCAGGCTTCCACTTGAATAAAAAGTAAGATGCATCCACATATAGGTTGCGGTGTCTGAAACCAATGTGCCTTGTCTAATTCTCTAAGTTACCGGAAAACTCTTTGGAACTTTCAAGTTAAACAAGTATTTTTAGAGCTTATTTTATAAATATTCTAGGCAGAGTACTTTTCATGAGCATTGCTGTTCTTACCAGTTCAAAGTGGAGAATTGAACTCTGAAAAATGTCATTTACTCCTTGGTTAAAATGCTAGTTCTTCTTGTTTTGCATATGACATTTTTACGTTAGCGTATCCAGAACTCCGTCGGAGGAAAGAATGTAAAGGGCCTCCAAGAGCTAACCCTAAAAAATCACTGCCCTGTTCTTTAAACTCTGGATAGCTCACTGAGCGCTTAGCCACAAGAGCCGAGTGCCTGCGTTTTGCCAAGGGATGTGGCCCCGTCTTACGCTTAGTGACTTTTCTTTTGACTGACTGTTCCACATTCTTGTGACCCTTTGAGCGGAGATGTTTTTATAGCTTTAGCCCTACAACATGGTCCCCACTATCATTTCTGCAGGTCTTGTCATAGATCTCAGCAGCTTCCTGAGTAAATGTCACCTTAGTGTCTCCTAAGAGGAGCTTGGGAGGTTCACAGAACTGGGTTCCCACCAGATCTGAAGCACGCTGTCCCTGAGTCTCTTCATCAGACTCTAGGAGGATGAGCCTGAAATTCTCCAGTCCCAAAGCAAAGGGCAAGGTGGGGCACTGAACAGAGAACCAGGAAAATGCCCCCGAGGGTGGGGATCAAATGACCCCAGAGGAGGAAATTCCAGTTGAAAATAGAAACCGGGTCGGCACCCTTTGAAAGCCAGTGTGTTACACTCAACCAGCAACCTGTGGTGTGTGAAGGCTGCTATCAGAAATCCAGGGATTGGCCTGAATAAGGGTGTTGCGTTTTATGGCAATAATTGAGTGGTGCAAAGCCAGAAAGGAACATGATTTATCTACTTTCACAGTTGTGCCGGGCTGGAGAGTTATGTGGAAATGACTCAATTTCATGTATTTGTCATATTGGCCAAGGGAGAGTTCTTTAATAGAGAAAGGCAATTTGAGAACAATATTTTCTTGAGAACAATGGTAAACATATCTATCTATCTACTTATAATATTTTATAACATTATATTTTATAACATCAGAAAGTATACCACACTTATATTCTTCTTGAAAACAATTACATGTGATAATATTTTGATATTATATATATATACATATATATACATATAATATTCCTACATATATATGTGGCAGAGGCAACTTGCAACTTACCACAAGATTTTCTCCATGGGTTGTTAAAGGACAAAGGGTTATTTTGTAGAAGTTATTTAATATCCCCTTGTTAACTAAAGTAAAAGATATCAATTAATGATTGTTCCTTAACATGACAGATCTATAATTAATCGGGAAACGTTCACAATATTACCAGATTCCTAAGAAAGCTAGTGGCCTTTTGACTAGTCTGATGAATTTCCAGACTATCGTTAAAAAGAGTTTAATGTCTAGAAACTTTAATATAGCCCTTAAAAAGCTTTTGGAACAGGATGTCATTTGAGTAGGTTTCATTTGCTTGATTCGGCCTGTGATCCAAATTTCAAGGAGACTAAACCTCTCCAGGGTTTCGTGTGCAAATATAATGAAGAATATGTGCTATAAACTGTTTTAACCTGTTGGAAGGGTGTGGTTTTGTTCGTTTGTTTGTTTGTTGTATTTTTTTTTGCAGGGAGGGGTGCTGGAAGAAGGTAAAATGGACACTTTTGACTTTAATGAGGAAAATATTACATTATGGAAAAATGCTGTGTATTGGTTGGTTGTCACAAGTTTTAAAATAGTATTTTACAGTGGAGAAACATGTTTTGGGGACTGTTTTCCAGAGTTTCTTTGCAACCTTTAATTTTTTGTTATTTAAAATTTTTAAACATCGCCAACAGCAAAATCTTAGTGTAGAAGTAGGATTTGGGTAAAGGAGAGATATATTTTTGATTTATATATTGTATATATGTGTGAAAACAGAATGCCTTCCACAAATCTATAGAGACAGGAAGTAGATGAGTGTTGCCTGGGGCTGAGGGCGAGAAAGGGGAAGGACTGCTTATGGCCACCGGGATGTCGGGTTGTCCTTAGGGTGATGGACATGTTCTAAAACTAGATTATGGTGATGGTCTCACAACTTGTCGAATTTTACGGTGTGTAAATTACATTTCAATGAAGTTGTTTTTAAAGAGTATGCATTTATAACAGAATCGAAAAGTATTTATTTGGGAATGAAGGATCAAAATCAATCTTATACAATCAAAGTTGAAATACATTAGCAACATTATAGTATATCTTATTTCCTTCCAGGCCACTGTCCTAGAAAAATCACAAAGTAATAAATGAGAGAAAACACCATTTTTTGTACTACTTATTCAGGATTCACAGTAGTCTGACCAAGCGTACGCTTGTGGTTAATGCAGAATCATCTCATTGAACTAGACACCAAACTTCCAAGAAATTCCACTTTCTCAAATCAAGCAGATAAGGCATCTGAGCAACCATCAAGTTTGTCTACATAATTTGATGAAAACGTTCTAAAAAATGCATTATAGTTATGATTACACAATTGGGTAAATTTCTTAAAAATCATTGAACTGTAAATTTTAAATGGGTGAATTTTACGATGTGTAAACTATGGTACAATAAAGTTAACTTATAAATGTAAACTTTATAAATATAAATGTCAATGTAAACATATACATAAAATTCCTTCTGGTAACAAAGGCCCAGTGCCTGCATTCCATATGATGAAGTCACAGTCCCAGGGCCATCGTCTTGTCCTCCTCATCTTATTTAGGACATTTTGTCCTTGACTATGTGACACTGAAGTTTGCTTGGGGCTGTTGAAATTATTCCCTTTGAAAACAGCTCTTCACCCATTTTTTTGTTTCTCTTTGTTATATTTTCACGCACAGCAGGAGTATCCCATTGCAACTTTAACTTCTTTTCTTTCCTCATGGTTTTAATCTAATTTCTATTTATCATTCCCTTGCCCTGTGGTCAAGATTGCTCAGACCCTGTGGTTTCATTCATATGAGCTTTTAGTTTCATAGCAATTAGAAAGACTGTCTTGCAATAGCTGGAGATGTGTTCCCTAACTCGAGAGACCTGCATGCTAAATGGTCTTCCACGGCCATGCAAAGTTATGTAGGGACACCACCCCTGTGAGCCCTAGTTATAGCATCATTTGTCGAACACCTCTATTGAGATATAATTCACACATTTAACTGCGTTTCACACATTTATATACAATTCACACATTTAAAGTGTATAACTCAGTGGATTTTAGTATAGTAGTCACAGGACTGTGTAACCATCACCAATGATTAATTTTAAATATTCGTGTCCCCTTCCCCCCAAAAAAGGAAACTCTATACCCATTAACAGTCACACTCTATTTACTTCTTCCGCTCTCTAGACTACCACCGATCTGCTTTCCATCTCTATAGATTTGCCTATCCTGAACATTTCATATAAATATAAATAGAATCATATATGGCCCTTTGTGGCTAACTTCTTTCAGGTAACATAATGTGTTCAAGGTTCATCCAAGTTGTAGCATGTATGAGTACTTTTAATAGCTCGGTAGTATTCCATTGTATAGATAATGCCTTTTGTTTATCCATTCATTAGCTTCATGGACATTTGTGCTGCTTCCAATTTGGGGCTATTATGAACAATACTGCCGTGAACATTCATGTACAAGTTTTTATATGGACATACGTTTTTATCTCTCGAGTATTTTATTACTTTTAATTCCCACGCGACATTTCATTGTATGGAAACACATTCCGTTTATTCATTCATGAGATGATGGACATTTGGGTTGTTTCCGGGTTTTTTGCTAGTACGAATAATGCCGCTCTGAACATTCATGCATAAGTTTCGTATGGAGGTATGTTTTTATTTCTCTTGGGTAGGTACCTAGGAGTGGGATTCCCGGGTCACGTGATAACTCCGCTCTACCATTTGAGGACCAGCCTGGCTGCTTTCCTAAGTGACCGTACTATTTTATAGTCCCCCGGCAGTGCGTGAAGGTTCTCATTTGTCCACATCCTCATCAACACTTGTTTCTATCTGTCTTTTTGACCATAGCCATCCTAGTAGGTATGAAGTGCTCGGTTTTGTTATAATGTTTAGTTTTAAACAAAGGCGCATTAGACGGTGACTGTTTTACAACATTCTTTTCTGTAGTGTTCTTTTTAAAAATCACAAAACCACCTATGTATTTAAAACAGTATCCTTTTTTAAAAAGTAGTTCACTGCAGCCAGAACATTCCAGCAGTATCCATTTCAAAAAGCAAAGTGCACACGGAAGGCTTCTACCTCCCCTCCTTGCCTAAGACTATGTGTCCCCCTGAGTATAGAGGCCCTGAGCTACCTTTGCAGTTCTCCTGGGAGGACATGGCAGGGGTCCACCAGCTCAACAGCTCTCTAGCCTTCGCACTTGGCAGCAAGACTCTGAGAAGTCCAGAGGACATGTGGCCACAGGTCCCTGCCTGTGCTCCTGTGAACACTTGACATAGATATCCAGTGACTCACTGGGTCCGATTCAGAGACCCTTCTCCCCCTTCCCTGAACCAGATTGACCTGGCTGTGGCCCTTGTTGTATCTGTTAAGCCCGAAGAGGTGATGTTCGTGCCAGGACATCCAAGCTGAAAAGCCATTAGGTTGCTTAAGAGAGAGAGAAAGCGCTCCAGAAAGAAGGAGTGGTTTGTGCAATGAATGGCCCCGAGGAACAAAGAGACAAAGCAGATTCAAGTAACTGAATGAAGAAAGTCCAGAGTGAGTGAGAGCCATTTGGAGAAACGGGTGGGAGTGAGTAAGAAGAATTGCAGGGTCTTGCAGGGCACGGAGTAAAGATATTAGATTGTAACCTAGGAGCAAGAAGAAGCCTTTGAAAGATTTTTTGTGGAGCGTGTGTGTGTGTGTGCGCACGCACGCGTGTGCGAAGGGGCTGGAAAGAGAGATGATCCTCATCCATAAAAAGGACATGGTGAAATTGTGTGACAGCGTTTTGGGCACTCAGGATAAGAGGTCTTTTATTGCCGGGATGCCCATAGGGTCTCAAGCCCCGGATATCTGGTCAGCCATGGAAGGAAGAGTTCATGGATGACTACTGTAGGATCCTACCACTTTGTAGTCTACTCGTGTCTGATCCTGACTCCTTCTGCACTGGTACCCACTGAACAGTAATTACTACATCTCTTAGCTAACTGGAGACAGAGAAAACCTCCTTGGTTCAGTTCGGGTAGTAGCATCCATGCTAGGAAAGTTCTCTCACCGTGCCTCCTCATAGGCCCCTACTCTTTGGGTAACTGTTGGATCAGTCACCACCCCTAGCCAATCAGCTACGGCTAAGGGTGGGTCTATAGTACCTCGATGGCATTTTATACTTAAGGAGCCCCCAGTGGCTGCTAATCTCAGCAGGCGGTGGCTGTGGTGATGGAAAGGACTTTGTTGCCCTTCTCTGTAACAAATAAGCAAACCACTGCCAAGAGCAACATTCCAAAAAAAAATCTTAAAGAGTTGTGGCAAGGATAACAGATATTTCTGGTAAAAGGTATACAATGCTTGTCATACTGTGTACAGCAGTGCTTATCACATAGTATGCATTGCAGAGTTGGTTGACATTTTTGTTATTATCCATCCCATTTCCCCCACCCCATAGACTCTGCTTGACAGGTTACTGGGCTCGTATCTTAATCTTTGACACAAGAGCCCATGATAACACCTTTGACCAATGGATGGATGATTTATAGTTCTATTTTTTGATATTTTTTTTTAAGTTATGGTATTGAAGTCATTTATTTTCTTTAGTTATTAATCTTACTGATTCTTCCAACATTTTGTTGAATAGCATTTCATCGTGTTTTGGTTAAGTGATTTATGGTTAGCTCACAAATTCCAGTCTCAAGATTAAAGTTACTCACAAATTCCTTGAGTCATTCACTGTGCTAGCAGATGTTAAAAAAAAAAAAAAAAAAAAAGGATAGGCTATCATTCCTGTATCTGATGCCTCCATGATTCTGTTGAATTTCACCACATACCTCCACATTCACCCCAAATGGCCAATAAGCATATGTAACATACATACAATTGGCCGATGAGGACATGAAAACATTCTCGAAGTGATTAGCCATCAGAGAAATGCAAATGAAAACCACAAGGAAATACCACTTTACACCCTCTGGGTCAAAAAGACAGATAATAACAAGTGTTGGCAAGAAGATGGGAAAATCGAGACCCTCACGCACTGCTGATAGGAATGTAAAATGGTGCAAGCACTTTGGAAAACAATCTGGCACTTCCTCAAAGGCTAAACGTAGAGTTATCATCTGATTCAGCAATTCCACTCCTAGGTGTATACCCTAGAGAAATGAAATATGTGTCCACATGCAAACTTGTACACAAATGGTCATAACAGCATTATTCTTAATAGCTCAAAAGTAGAAGCAATGCAAATGTCCTTCAATCGATGAATGAGTAAATAAAATGTGGTCTATCCATACAATGGAATATTTTTCAGCGATAAAAATGAAGTAGTGATACATCTTACAGCATGAATGAACCTTGAAAACATTATGCTAAGCGAAAGGGGCCAGACACAAAAGGTCTCATATTGTATGGGTCCACTTATATTAAATGTTTAGAACAGGGAGATCCATAGAGACAGAAAGCAGGTTGGTGGTTTCCTAGGTCTAGAGGTGGCAGAAAATGGGGAGTGACTGCTAATAAGTATGGGGTTTCTTTTTGAGTTGATAAAAATGTTCTACAATTGGTTGTGGTAGTGGTTATAAAACTGTGAATATACTAAAAAACCATTGAATTGAATGCCTTAAATGCATAAGTTATATAGTATGTAAATTATATATCTCAATAAAGTCATTTAAAAAACAAGTAATACTAGACTTGAACGGCATATTTCATTACAAGGTAATTGTCTAGGCACATTTACTTATGAAACAAAAGTTCCTCAGTTGTGTATTTATATGTTGTTTTTCCATATGTGTACTTAAGACACATCTCAGTTTACCTAGAATATATAAGTAACAGCCAGTTTATTTTATGTCGTGAGAAACAGAAACAGAATGAGTGTGGACCGTTTATGTGAGCATAGTCTGGCCTTTGGCTGGAGACTCGGGTGTATTCGAATGCCCCAAACCCACGTATCCCACACACTAATCAAGGCCAGCATGTTGGAAGCAACCATGACTGCCAACTGCAGGAAACTAAGATGCATTTTATATGGACATTTGTAGGCAAATGTAGTTTAATCTATTTAACTGGGGTTGTGGTGGTGGCGGGGTGTGTGTTTGTGCATATGTGTGTGTGTGCGTACGTGCATTTATATTGTGTGTGTGTGTTTACAGCAAGCTCAGTCAGAATGCCGTAGGCCAAACAGTACTGTGAATTTCTAAAAAGGAAGAAAGATCAATATCTTTGAAAATGCATTCTTGCATGCTTTCAGTTGTTCAAAGATCGCTTTTCCCAGCTGAAGCCCGATTTAATCTTCTGTTGCCAGAGGATCGAAAATGGGGAAAATAAATCCCTCTTCCCCCCAATATCTACTCTGTAGCAAATGTTTTATTTGATGCCCCATATATGTACTTTCTAATCCTTAGAACAACTTTTTAATGGGGGTTATCAATCACATTATATAGATGAAGAAACGGAGGCTTGCAGAGGCTAAATAACCTTCCAAGGTCACAAAGATATTAAATGATGGATTTGGGTTCTGAACTCACGTTAGGCAATTCCAAAGACCATATCAGGCTCCTTCATGATAAGCTGTTTTCATCTTTCCCAAGAGATATGATACCCTTTACTCTTTTGCTATCAACCTAATTGCAATCATTAATAAAACTGAAGCAGAAATTGATGATTTGACTAAAAATTGATTATACAGCAATTTTATATTTAGATTAGGAACCAAGGCCTTCCAATTTCCATGCCAGAGCTTAGCCATTCAAATTCAAAAATTACTTGTTTTTTTTCCTGTGAATATATAAAATCATGTAGTAAAGCCTTTATTTTTAGGATGACAGAAATGACTAATGATTTTTAAAAAGGACAGGGAAGAAAGAAAAAACTTCTCCTGAGAGGTAGAGTTGGGATCCAGAAAACACATGCTTTTACCCAGAGATGTCATCCTTCATGGATCCTTAGAGAAGGAAAGAGACACGCCAGCCCACTGGTGACAGGTGCATGAGAAGCTCATCTTGAGAACGGACCTGTGTGGAGAAGTCATTATAGACAAATAAGGGGCAAGCAAAGAGGAGCAGACTGGTAGAGACTGCATGGCGGCAGCATTCCGGTTGCCTGGGACTCCAGGGCGGGCACCATGGCCACGTGGTGGCAGAGGTGAAAATCAACAGTGGGTAGCAGTTTACCATACTGTTGACAGTAGAAAAGACAGCACTAAGGAGGTGGAACCAAGAACTGCTCTAAGATCGCAGGAGAAGCAGCTAGCAGTCCCTCACACTTGGCCCGTAAGGGCCCTGAGTGTCGCACTGAAAAGACATTGTCGGTCGTAATGGATTGTCAGAGTGGATGGCTGGAGGAGACATTTTCGCTTCATGTGGTCATACTGTGACAGACCCATTCAACTCTGTATTTTACCCGTGATTCACCTATAATTATGCCTATAAGACTAACTGGCTTGATGGTTTAAAAGACAAGGAAATGTCTCCATTAGAAAAATAAAAGCTCTTAAAATAAGATGCTTAGAGCATAAACTCTGGGCTGTTCAGGATGTGTGCTTATCTAGAATGACTCATTCCCAGATGATCCATGGTTGCTGTACTGGGGCCTTAAGAGCTGTGACCTGCTCTTTTTAAAAATATTTTTGGAGACATTTTTCCTTCCTGAGGTTACCCACAGCAGTATCCTTTGACCACGTTTTCTTTGAGCTCTAGAGTAGAAAAAAAATCTCTAACCACCCACAAGCACAACATTTCTTAAGATGAGGCTTTTGGGGGCATAAAACTTATGAATTGAAAAGAAAATTTGGTTCCCAGTTGACAGGCACTGTTACTTTCACTGAGTTCTAATTATGTTGAATAGCGTTTAAATGAATTTTAAAAAATGCAAAGTAGAAGGATTATTTGTACATTTTAATTTATATGTCGCGTTAAAAAGACTGAAGATTGACTTGAGTAGACGGGGAGCCTTGACTATTGATGAGTCTCAAACTTGTCTTTGGCAGCTTACTCGGGTGGGTTGTGTGGAGTCAGATTTTAAGGCTTTGATGTGAGGATGACCACGTTTCCAACTGGAAGACTCCTCGCTACTGTGGTAGGTTCTAGAGCCAAAGGTTAGGATGGCGTGCAATGGTGGGGTACAAGACAGATCAACAATGGGAGTGGCAGAGAGTGGAGGGGCTCATCAGAGAGATGGGGAAGATGGCTTTGCTTCTGACCCTGGTGTGAATCACACAGGCGGAGGTGAAAATGGAGAAGAGGCGACAAAAAGCCAGTAGTAGCAGGAAAGCGTCCGGTGGTGGGACATGGATATCTCGAATACATTTGCATTCGTATCCTCAACGTTTTCTTCTCTCCTGCCTTGTGCAGGGCTGGCCTTTCTCTGTCCATGTGTCTTTTTGAAGCATTGCAGGATATTCGACGTTAGCACCTAATTATGAACCTATTTTGATGTTAGAGCCTGTTTCGTCTCTGCTTTAACATGGTTTCAGTATGCCTGCAAAGAAAGAAAATTTACTTACATTGTTAACCATCCCTTTTCACATCTCAAAACAGCAGATTTGTTTATCCAATAGATTTTGCCAAGAAGGCAGTGAATGAAATTTCAGTTTGCAAGTATGTTTGAAGTTAGCATTTCACGATAGAGCCAAGTTCAGTCAAGCAACGCTTTCTTATGAAAGTGTCTTTGAGCTCGACATAAATCATGCCTTAAAGTCGCACTCAGTCTGCAGGCCAGTGCTGTTCAGTAGAAATGCGATCCAAACCACGTAGGTAATTTAAAATTTTCTAATAGCCACGTTTAAATAAGTAAAAATGTAAAAAAACAAAAACAAAAAACCAGTGATATATTTTACCTAATACTTCTGAAATATTATCATTTTGATATACAATCAATAGAAAAATTAGAAAGGAGATGTAATATATATTACATATATAATATATGTAATATATTATATATGTAATATATATTACATCTCCTTTCTAATATATATAAATATATATATATTTATATATATTAGAAAGGAGATGTAATATATATTACATCTCCTTTCTAATATATATAAATATATATATATTTATATATATATTTCATTCCAACCGTTCGAAATACAGCATGTATTTTGCACTTATGTCACATCTTAATTCCAACTGGCCACATTTCAAGCACTCAAAAGCCACAATGGCTAGCGGCTATCTTATTTGACACCGGGGCTCTAGAGGACCGAATTAAGAGCCAAAAGACGACAGATTTGATTCAGTTATCTGCTGGGAAGTTTTCGTATTAATTAGCGGGATTCTCTGCTCTCTCGCATGCCTATTGGTCCAGCTTCGGGCATCCCAGAACCATGGGTCTTTTCTCCCTTGAAGTCCTCAGGATTCCATATCTCTGGAGGTATTGTGCGCTTGGAGCCACGTCTTTATGCTGCATGGTAAAATCCAGCTGCTGTGCTCTGCTGGTGTTGTACTCAGGTTTGAATTTCAGCCCCTTGGCATTCTCACGCTGAGCAGCCAACGCAAACTATTGTTTGCAGTGATACCTGTTCCTTTCTAAGAAGATGAAGTCAGTAATCAGATTTGCACTTAGTACAAGGTGTTCAAGTGAAATTACCTACTTGTTTTGGCAATCCCCCCTCCCCAATTGCTGGGGTGTATTTTCATTAGGGGGTTATATAAATAGGAATTGCCCAACTCCTAAATAGTGTGTAATACTGGAGGTAACCTAGGCATCCTCCCACACCCTGCCACAATTGACGTCCAATTATCCCCCAGAACACCTAGGCCTTTATGTAATAGGGCCTTGGGAAGAAGGGAAGTGGTAGGCAAATGTGGAATAGATATTTCAACTATCGCTCATGTGTGAAACATTTAGATCTGGCATTTAGGTACAAGACTCTTTTTTGCTTCCAGTATCAGGGTTTGTTCCACGGTTCAGTGTTGCCAGGGCAGCATCCTGGAGCTGATATGCACAGGGAGAGTTGGTGCTTACTAGACCTCTCGATACAAGCACAATTATGGCCAAAGCCATCCTAGAAGAGAGGTGACTCCTGTTTGATAAAGCTCAAGTTTTTATGATGCATTTCCTCATGCGAAATGAAGACAACGCTCTATTTTGTTCATTAATCTGCTATATAAAGCTTTTACTTAAGTTAGGCATGGGCTCGAAGCATGACTGACTGACAGTCTTTGTTTTTTGGAGAATGTTCAAAGAAGATGGAACCAAAATGGATGGAAAATTTATATGCATACTTGAGCTGTTCTCATATGTTTGTGTTCATAATTCTTTAAAATGAGACAAATGTGAGACTTATGTACAGTGCAATCAATCGTGGGGCAGAGAGCTTGGGAATCACACCCTAAATTTTTAGGCAGTGTCACCCTTTGAGTTTGTATCTGGAATTGGGCATGGTTTCAAACCCTGACTCTGAAACTTACTAACTGGGTGACTTTGAGCAAGCGCTTTGTGAGCCTCGGTTTTGCCACCTCATAATTGTGACTCCGCACGGCTGGAGTCACAGTTAAGTAGGATGATGTACATCAAGCGCTCGGACAGTGATCGGGACAAAGCAAACCCTGAATAAATGGTAACGACCCAGTTTTAAAAATCAAGATGGTATCAGATGTCTATATACACACACATACATATATTTATATGTATAATATATATAAAGAACATATAAAGTACTAGCTTTTTAACCTAATTATTCTTATTCCAAAACATGAAATGTGTCCAATCATATGTTTTTATTCAAGTCAACAAACATTTGCTGAGTTTGGATCATGTCAAAGAACCTGCTGTTGCGGGACGAGGGATACACCGTTGTCAAGTTTTCATTATCCTGACATCCTGTCCATGTGAATGGCTGGTAGGTCACAGCTTCCTTCCTATAGTTCTTAGAATGTAATGCCTCTAGCCCCGTGGTCCTCAATTGGGGGAAGTTTTGCCCTCCCCTCCCCCAGGGACATTTGGCAATGTCCGGAGACAGATGGGTGTCACACTGCGGGAGAGATGCTGCTGGCATCTAGCGGATAGAGGCCAAGGATGCTGCTCAACATCATACAGTGCACAGGACGCTCCCACCACAAGGAATTGTCAGGCTCTAAGTGTCAGTAATGCCAAGGTTAAGGAGCCTTGAATTTGGCCTACCCCACTGTACCCCCCAAATCATATACTCCAAAGGGCCAGTGGGTACAATACCCTTGACGGCCAAGGAGGGCAAATACCTCACACAGCCAATGCCTTTCTGCCTCTCCCCTCCCCCCGCCTCTTTCTCCAGCTCACTCCGTTCTACTTCAGGCAGTTTATTATCATGCATAACAATCTCACCCTTTTCCCTCGTTCCAAATGTTGGCGAGTTACTTTCAAAAATTGATGTTATTCGACTCCTGCTCTTTCTGTTTTATATGGAGACAAAAAATGACTTAGATTATAATCAAAGGTATGCTGCTCATGAATCACATTAAGACCAATTTCCATCAACTTTTAAGCCCTTAAAATTGCCCTGAAAGTTCCTTTAGGAGCTGTATCACCCCAGTCATATCTCTTTTCTCATCTTTCTCTTAAATCTGTCCTGAGGCATCACGTTTCAAGGTAAACACAATAGACTTATTCAATATTGTTCTACCGTTTTATGTGATAGTACAACTATTGCTTTCTATGGTTCTTCACTGCATATGTAATGAATTTCAGCTGAATTGTAGGTTAAGGTAATATTTCAGATTCAGCTTAGAACACTAGTAATCTTTTATGGTATGGGTTTAAGAGAAAATGTTTACAGAGTTTCTTAAGAACGGATTGAAAAATTAATTTTCGAAATAGTACCCATCTCTCCGTAGGGTTGCCCATTTATTGTCATCTTATTCCCCGTGGCTACCCATACTGTCAATATTTATATGCGCACATGAAACAAATCATTCTGATAACTTCACTATGTGTAGGTTTAAAAGCTCATTGCTTTGCCTTTTCGCAGAGAGGGCGGTTTATTTTTTTTATAGAAGCAGTTTCCTGTTGTGGTCTGACAGAGCATCAGCATTGCACAGTATGCCAGCTTGTAAAGAAACAACCTGAGAAACCTCTAAAAAATGGAAAGGGTCAGAATAATTAGTTGAGTATTAGTGCTGCGTCCCTAGTAGATGTGCTCTAGTAAACATGTTCCCCCAACATCATTTATGCTCTTGAACATTGGTTCTCACGCAGGTGTTTGTGCCCCTAGGAGACATTTGGCAAGGTTTGGAGACATTTTTGGTTTTCATAAATGTGGTAGGGGTGGTGTACTCCTGGCATCTAGTGGGTAGAGACCAGTGATACTCCTAAATAACTATTATGCACAGGCAGCAAAGAATTATCCCGCAGCAAAGAATTATCCCACAACAAAGAATTATCCAGCCCTAAATGACAATAGTGTGAGGTTGAGGAACCTGCTGTAGACATTATGTATTTTCTAGAGTTTATATCGTCTCTCTTCGTTTAAGATTTTGACCAGGCTATGAGGACCATCTAGGTAAAAGCTGTGTAGTCATGAGCTGGCTGGACATAAAGCTGTGAGAGTTAAGGTCAAGGTGAAACCTACCTATAAGGGCTGTCGGAGGGCATTCGTTTATTGGGTGGGTGGCTGAATTAGCCACCCTTGCATGTCCTGATTCCAAGAATTCCCTGCTTTCTTGATTCCTCCCAAAGTCTGTGGTCATCATGGCCAGCCTGTTCTCAGATCCCGCCATCAGAGCCAAGTAGAGTATTTTTGGAATGTTGATGAATGCACCGAGAATGTTATTTTTAAATAGCATTTTGCTGTGCAACACCATGCTACGGTCTCCTGAATGGAGCTGATTCCAAGTGGAGGCACGACCTCTAATGTCTAATAGTAAACTATCGAAAACCTATCCAAACAAACAGTGCTAGGGGTTTCCAGATCTGATCACATGACTAAAAGCCGCCACTGCTGTCCCCCTAGATACGTTGACATCCCCCTTCTTGCAATTCAAACCCTCAAATATTTGGAAGAAATAGAATACTGTGCAGTCAAAGGACAAATGTCATACAGTGAGAGGTCAAACTAGGTTAATGTTAAACATTCAGAGTCTAATACTGAAATATTTCTGGATGAATCGATAGGACAGCTGGGATTTCTTTCAATAACCTGCTGGGGCAGAAATCTAAAAATTAATGTTTTAAAGGGAAAATGCTAAGCCACAGGTGTGAAAGGAGGGGCTTATATGTTTTGCATTTTGACTGCCTGTTCTTCAGCTGTGAATTCCACCTGAAGCAGAGGCAGGTACGCTTTTTAGCAGGTGAGGGCACAGGTTCCCTGATGATACTCTTGCAACATATGTTGGCTTTCGATTCCTGATCGAAACAATGACCGGCCTCGCTTTGTCATCTTCTTTCTCTCATCCAGAATGCCTTCCCTCCTCATACCTAAATCCGGTGCATCCCAACTCAATCCTGCAGTTGTCCTGGAAGCTTCCAAAGGTCTTCTCAACTTTATTGCTATTTCTCTCTCCACTGAACATCTGCACTCAGGCCTCTTTGACATTTCTTTTTTTTTTTTTTTAAATCGAGGTAGAATTCACATACCACAAAATCCACCATTTTAAAGTATACAACTCAGTGGGTTTTAGTACGTCCACTTGTTTTAAAACATTCATCACCTCAAAAGGAAACGCTTCATCTATTAGCAGTCGGCCCACTGCCACTTCCTTTCAATACTCCGCCCCGACCCCGACGACCACTAATGGACTTTCTGCCGCTGTAGATTGGCCTTTTCTGGATATTTTCAGAAGTGGAATCGTGCAATATGTAGGTTTTTGTGTTTGGCTTTTTTCACTTAGCACAGTGTTTTTGAGGTTCATCCATGTCGTGTCGTGTATCAGAACTTTATTTCTTTTCGTGTCCCAATAATCTTCCACTGTATGGATGAACCACATTTTGTTTAACCATTCATGAGATAATAGACATTTGAGTTGTTTCTACTTTTTGGCTATTACGAATAATGCTGCTATGAACATTCGCGCGCAAGGTTTTGTGTAGCTATGTTTTCATTTCTCTTGAAATAAAACATACCTAGGAGCGGAGCTGCTGAGTCATATGGTAACTCTATGTTTATCCATTTGAGGAACTGGCAGACTGTTTTCCAAAGTGGCTGAACGATATTCCATCCCCACCGGTGGTGTGTAAGGGTTCTGATCTCTCCACATCCTCTCTGCCATCTTGATCTGCACGAGTCTGTGGATGTCATTGTTTGTCTTCGGGGTGACTTATGTCATGCGTGTTAGTCTCACTTCCCAAACTTGTCTGCAAGCTCCTTAAGACAGTGATCCATTCGTTCAATCTTTATCCTAACAAATGTTTCTTGATTGCCTACCGTGTGCCAGGAATTACTAAGTTCTAAGACCGCGCATATGAAAAGGCTCTGTTTAGTGGAGGAGGCACATACAGTCACTTCAGCCCATTTCCGGGTGACAGGCGCAGTAATGACTGCTGATTCAAGAAAGAGCCTTTGCGTCCCAGAATTCATATTGATTGTCTCCCTCTCACAGTGTCATACTTACAAACATCATTCAAGCCTACTATTTAATATCTTCTATTTTAGACAAAGGCCAGATCTCTGTATGTGTCCACTTTTTAGTCCAAATGTAGAAGCTCTGATTTCTCTCTCGGGCTTTTGTGCTTCAGTACCACTTAGCAAGTATACTTAAGGAAATAAATGCCAGCAATGTTTCTAGCGGTGACTTTGGAAGTACAATGTGAGTTATTTTGAAACAGTGAATCATCGAGAATGTTAATCTGTTGACTTGTAAGTATAAATGCTGCTTGAGACTAGGCTAAGGAGAGAAAAGGCACCTTCTAACATTTTAATTCCTCTGGACTCAAAAATAAATGCCCATATGTTACCTTTACCTGCAGTCAGTCTGGTGTGGTTTTGATTTGGCCTTTCATCAACTACCAGTCAGTGGTCAAGAGAAACTAAGGTATTTGGAATCTCTAAACGATGGCAGGAATGAAAGAATCAAACTCCAGACTGTCGAAATGAAAGACTTGTTATGCCATATGAAGGTATAATTATCCAAATATAAGAATATGATCATTAAAGTGCATCTTATATTGTGCCTTTTAGTGATTTAACAGTAATATCAAATTGTTTTTTATCTCTCTTCTTCATTACCTAATATAAAAATGCCAACGTACACAATTCCAAAGCAGGTACATAAAAGAATTTCTTGTATTTAGGAAAAAGTTATTGATCACCTGATCCATTCAAGGAAAGAAAATGGCACTTTTATTCTAGTTTGTAAATCACATCGATTTTAACAATGACTTAATTCTGTGATTTGTTGTAATTCTGAAAAGAGGTTTGTTTGTGGTAAAGAAAAACTAAGAAACTGAGAATGACTTGCGTGTTCGTATTATATGCAGGGAAGTGAAATTCGTATTGACTCTGTGAACATAGAAGAACAATAATACTCTCCCATGGGTTTGATATTTTATAAGCATTTACACAGCACTTACTATTTACCAAGCACTGGTTTAGGATTTTAAAAAATACTCGCTTTTTTAATCTTCATAACAACCTTAGAGAACACATACAATTATTATCCCCATTTTATAGAGGAGGAAGCTGAGAGTTTCAGTTACTTGCCTGAAGTAGTTAGTGTAATTCCATGCAGTTTGGCACCAGACTAACCTGCTCTGGTCTCTTAAAGAATGCAGTCATTAGGCGGTCTCTTAAAGAATGCGGTCATTAAGTTGTTACCAGTGTGGGGATTCTGTTTGTCTGACATTATCCCACGTTTCTGAGGGCAGCTGGCTACAGGTTTTTTCATATAGCCTAGGAAAGCAATGAAATTAACTGTGAGAGATAAAATATACATCGTAACCTATATTTTCTGTGGTCTATATAATGCATTAGGTATACCATGTTTTATACATTATAGATTATATATGATATTAAATATTTCATATGGCATATTTTAATACTGTACATTATACACATAAGCACATATTATCTACACACGCAGGCGGTTAGCCCAGCCCCTCGCTGGCTGCTCTTTCCCATGTGCCTCCACGGCCTAGGTAATACGCGGGCTCTCCATCCCTGCTCCTCCCTTCTCAGACCTTCAGGAACTGCAGTGCCGCTCATATTCTTCAAGTCAGTATTCTCTCTTCTTGGTGAGGAGTATTTTGAAAGACCCACAATGTCCAAGCATCTCCAGACACCAAAGACGGATCATGGAAGAGAGGTCCAAACACCTTGGACACGTGCACAGATTGACAGCCTGACACTAACTTTTCTGCTCTGCAGGCGGCTTCCATGAGGAGTTTCTTGTCATGGTTCTTTGCAGGGACGTCTCATGGCAGTGACTCCCAAGAATGACAAACCTGTAGTCATCTACTGGGCAGTGGCTTTCCAAAGATAAGCCCCGTTTACCAGCAGCTTGTACTGACAGTAGCTCTGCCACACCTTTTAGGGTGTGTGTGTGTGTGTGTGTGTATGTGTTTCAATGGGCCGACAGTAGCTCTGCCATACCTTTTAGGGTGTGTGTGTGTGTGTGTGTGTGTGTGTGTGTGTGTGTGTGTTTCAATGGGCCGAAATAATGAGTATTAACAAGCCTTCTGTTATTCCATGCTATAGGATCTCAAATTAAGTAGGACATTGCATGTGCTCATAACGGCAAGTTATAAAGGCAGAGAAGACACTGGATTAAAACTAATAATCGATCATCTAGTCTCTGAGATAGTTTTTAAAAATCGAGCTTGCACTACGCAGATGTAATGAGGATAATCACAATTGTATAGGCTTCTT
The DNA here is from genome assembly GCF_000325575.1 of Pteropus alecto. Lineage (NCBI taxonomy): Eukaryota > Metazoa > Chordata > Mammalia > Chiroptera > Pteropodidae > Pteropus > Pteropus alecto. The sequence goes on from NW_006431911.1 coordinate 1,212,974, forward strand.
TAATACAAGTCAGTGTTTCTCCTCTTGGCATTCATTCCAGAACTTTTTAAAAACTGGGCCGCTGTGTGAACAGTGTATTACCTTGCCGTCCAAGTACTGTGTCAGAATTTGGACCAATACCTAAGCAGAATGACAACATTATGAGTCCCAGAACAGTGCCTGGATGTAATAAGCACTCGATGAATAGTTTTCAAAAAATAAGTGGGTTGACTACAGTTGTATCAGATAATGGAAAAAGGTAACTTTAACTCCTGCTCACTTTGGAGGAGGGAGCAGCTACTGTAAGAGGGGAAATCACCCCAGAGCTGAGCTCTCTTTGTTGCCTCTCTGTAAAAGAAGGACAAATGAAGAGTAGTCGAGGAAACGCGGGGCATGCTGGGTGAGCAAGATGGCGACTCCCTTAGACACCACCTAGAGAGAATCTTGTGTGGCATCATGCCTGGAGTCAGAATGTGGTTCACTGCTTGACTTTTAAGAGGTTTTGAAGTTCTCCTGAGGCAGAGCTATGGTGTGGCTTAGCGATTCTCAGCATTGCCCATGGAGATTTGAAATGTTTACGTTGCAACATTCCATATACCCTCATTGCTATTGGAAGCAGCTAAAACTGATAGTCAAGTCTTATGCTTTTTCTGTAAAGAGTAAGAGTTCCTTGTCTCTGGTATGATACTAGTACTCCTACAGGGTGATTCATAGGTTAAGCCATTAGAACCAAAAAGAGGAAATATTTTTACTTGGCCGTGCCCTCCTTTTTAAAAACAAATATTACTTCTTTTTTTTTAAAAGCCATATCGCTGGCATAGTTTTCACTTCTTTTCACAATTGGTTGCTCTTTAAGCACACAATATCTAAGTGCGAAATCATTCAGAAACAATTATTTTTGGAAGAAAAATGACAAAGGAAATAGTTATGCAGTCAATTTTTGATTATCCATGATGATTTTGCCACTGGAATTAAAATCTCATTTTAGCAAATAGCAACGGTTACCTTCTCTTTTGCTAACCCTTGGAACAAAATGTTTTATTACGAAACAGAACTGAATTTTATTTCTCCGCCTGAGCCTTGGGCCTGTCTTGTATTTCCACTGGTGGAGCCGCTTTGCACTGGATGGAGAACCAATTGTGTGCATCTCTTCCCAACTCCATGTTCCATTTCTTCACCTCGGTACCTTGAAATCTGCCACAATGGGAGTATTTACACGATGGAAACTGACAAACGTTGCAAAATCAGGGCAATTCACTAGCATACTATTGCCCCATTGCATCCTAACTTTTTCCGAAAAATATCCCGTAAAATGTATTGTATGTCACGCTCTTTGCAAACAGAGGGCGTAATGGAAAAGGTCACTCTTTCTTGGCCTCGTTATAATAATTCATGTACCTGGGTCTACTTTTTAGTGTCTCTTTCTTATTTCCCATCAGAGAGAGGCTTCTTCCTTCTGAAAGCCCTCACTCACTCCTCATTTAAGGACTCTGACTGCCCACATCTTGTGACTTAGATAACCGAGTCAGCTAGGTCTGTACATAGAAGAACAAATGAGAGTTTGAAGATAGAATTAAGTTCTTAAAACCCACGACCTTGGTCCAGAGCTTTTGTGTTAACGAGTTTGGTTGCCACGACTGGCTTTATGGGCATTAGACTGGGCAGTCACTCAGGGCCTGGGCTCCAAATGGCCTCATGATAGGTTTAATACGCTGTTACCATCTTGAAATTCGAATACTGTCGAATACTGTTGAATACTGTTTTGCTCAGGGTCCCGATAAATTATGTAGGCAATCCTGATAGTTGTTCAGATGTCTTTTTTGCTTCTGACTTTAGAAAGTTGAATTTCTTAGAAGTTTGGTGTCTAGAGCAGTGGGATGCTCTCTATTAACTACAGATGGATACTTGGTCAGATCACTGTGAATCTTGAATAAGCAGTAAAAAAAATAGGTGTTTGTTCTCATTTATTTGATTCTGATTTTTATAAGAGAGTGACCTAGAAAGAAATAAGATATGCTCTAATATTACTAATTTATTTTAAATGTGCATGTCTAAGATGGATTTCAATCTTTCCTTTGCAAGTAAGTACTTTTTGATTCTCTTATTAAGGCATACTTTTTAAATATTTTATTGACGTATCAGTTCCATATCATAAAATTCACCCAGTTTAAGTGTACAATTCAATGATTTTTAATAAGTTTATATAGCGGTGCAGATGTCCCCACAATTCACTTTTAGGATGTTTTAATTACCCCACCGCAATCACTCCCTCCCATTTGCAGTCCTTCCCTGTTCCCATCCCCAGCCCCAGGCAACCACTAATCTATTTTCTATCGCAAAAGATTTGCCTTTTATAGACGAATCCTATAAATGGAATTATACAATATGTGACCTTTCGTGACTTGCTTCATTCACTCAGCATTATGTTTCTGAGGTTCATTCATGGTATAGCATATAAATGCACACTTTTGGGCAAAGATTCAGAACGATGTGTGAGGTTTGTGTAGTAGAACTAATACTCGTGTATAGATTAGGTCCCTAGAACTTATTCATCTTATAAAGCTATGTTATTATTAATATCATTATTTACAATGACTTTCTTTAGGAGTTGGAGCTATAGGGGATTTCCTTAATTTCTTACAGTAAATTTCTGGTGTTTTGGGGATTTTTTTTTTTTGCTCGTTTCCTTATTTTTTAAACGAGCACGTATTTTTTAAATAGAGAAAAGTCAAGATTTAAAAAACTTAAATTGTTCTCTGATAGATTCGTAGTCATTATCATATGATCTTTTAGATTGCTGGTATTCAACTTTTACAATCTTCGGAATAAATAAAAACTAAAGCTTCCATTTCTTCTGAATAAAGAATTAATTATTGCTTTATAAACCATGGGTAGTACAAGTGAACTATTTTCTAAATTTGCCAGTGTCCTGAACTTTCTTCAGTGAGAAACGAAGGGTTGAGACGAACATGCCAGTGGGACCGGGAATGTGGCCCTTACATTCCCATTCTAGATGGCGGTGGGCTAAAGTCGCTCTGAATATTCAATTCAAATGTATGCACAGTCTTAGAACCGCAGCCTTGATTTTTAAGAGCATGTTAAAAAAATAAAGAAGACAGCTAGGTGAAGTTAAGAGACCTAAGACTTGGAATCTGTAGGGTCCGCCTGCGATTCCTCCTTTTGTGCTGTGTCACATCTCAAAAACTCAGTTTTCCCATCTCGAGAATGGGAGTAATTTCCACTCTACTTCATGAGTTTTTCCTAGACATCAAAAGAGATCATCAAGAGATTATTTTATAGATGTAAAGACTCTAAAAACATTCCAGCCGGTTGAAGTTTGAAGATCATTTATTACTTTTTATCCCCTTAGGATTTCTCACTCCCGACCCCCGTACACCGACCCATAGTCAGTATGCATGGGTCAGCAGGGCTTGGAAGGTTGTGCATTTCTTTGAGTCTGTTAATCATTTATTGTTACTGATTAGTAACAATACCTGAAGAAAACTAGGATAAGGAATTGAGAGTGAGGGGATGGGGTTAGGAATGGTACCTTGAGAGGAGAACTTAATGATGAGAAGGAACCAGCCAATGTAGAACTCTGCTGAAATTGGAGCATTCCAAAACAGAGAACAGTAAATGCTAGGACGGGGGCATGCTGCTTGCACTGATATAAAACCAACACAGGATGGGCTGCCCTTCCAAGGGAGTCATTGGGACTGTTTTGGTCCACGTTGGAACTTGTCCCCGTTAAAAAATCTGACCCTTTCCTTTGAAAGTTAACATACATAGATAGATGGATGGATGGATGGATGGATGGATGGATGGATGGATGGATGGATGGATGGATGGATGGATAGATGGATGGATAGATAGACAGACAGACAGACAGACAGACAGACAGATAGATAGATAGATAGATAGATAGATAGATAGATTGCATGGCAGTGAAAGCTCTGAATTAGGATAGAGTAATTCCTTATTTGAGGAATGCTTCTTTATATTTTTTTGTTCCATTTCTATGCCCACATAGCACCCAAACCATTGGAGATTCTCAGTGGTGGCTGCATATTAGAATCATCCAGGAAGCTTTTTAACACTCACTATTTAAAGTATGGCCCTTAGACCAGCGCTGTTGGTATCAAAAAATTCAGAATCTCAGATATACCCAGACGTACTTAATCAGAATCTGCATTTTAGAAAGATCCCCAGGCAGCCCACATGCACATAACATTTTGAGGTGAGCTGTACGGTACCACAAGCCAGGCCCCAGCCCTGGAGTTTCTGATTTATTTGGTCTGGGGAGGAACCTGGGCATCATTTTTTAAAAAGCCCCCAGTCCCCAGTTGATCAGGATAGAAAGCACAGCCAACTTTGAACAACCGCTGGCTTGGTAGGTCTGACTCTAAGGCCCTCAATAACTGATAACTCTCAAGCACTTGGAAATGGGTTTAATCGATTATTTAAATTGTCTATTTTAGAGCTCCTGATCATGTTTCAGTGTTTTCTGTCCTATAATAAATGATCTTAAAAATTTCTAGATCTTGATTTAAAATCTTCTAGTTCCCATTTAACATTACTGTCATCACAGATCAGGGACTAGAGATGATTAGTTTTCTTTGTCTTTAAGCCAGATAAGAATCTTTCTCCAGCTCGAACCACACCCACTTTCTCATGTTTGAGGGATATATTATTTCTCACCTGCTTTGCAATTCTGAAAAGCATCTTGATGTCTCACTTTTGTTTTGATTTCCATAGAATGAGTAACTACTAAACAGTTTGGTAGAAATGAGTATAATTGTATACCTTAAAAACTCTTTTTTTTTTGTACAAATATATGATTCGGGGAGTTAGTCACATTCAACATGAATATTTTATTGTAGGTATCAATTATTAAATATTGATGCTAAAGCATGCTCTTTAGAAGTCTTCATTTAAAGGACTTTCAATTTGTCCGAATGTAAACTCAACTCCAAAAATCAAATTCAATTTGCAATCCAGTTTTCACTTCAGCATACTTGGTTGGCTAAGGTTCTGCTTCTCCAGTCCTTATGTCTCATTGTGGTAAACCCACAAAGTAATTTTATTAGTGGTTTAATTTTCTGTGAGAGGCCTTTTATTTTTCTTTAATTTGGCATATAATTTGTACATGTCGAGACTTGTTTTGCTTGCATTCAGATTGGAAGGCAGAGAATACTAGTTATTATTTGTGGAACTGTTAACTGTATCGTGCAGAGCAGACTTTCTCAGCCTTGGCACATACTGACATTTGGGATCAATCATTCTTTGTGGTGGGGGCCGGCCTGTGCATTGTAGGATGTTTAGCAGCATCCCTGGCTTCTAACTCATCGGATTCCAGTAGCATGTCCCAAATTATGATGATCGAGAATGTCTGAGATGTTGCCAAATGTCTCCTGAGGGGACAGAATTGTCTGCAGTTGAGAACCACTGATGTAGGGCAGAGATGGAAACAGAAAAAGAATTTGTAGGTGTTTTATGATCTAAACATGACGCTTTATTTCTCAGCGTTGCTGGTTTGTATTTTGCGGCTGGGTGAAGTGTGATCACTGTGAAGAGCATTGTAGGTACATTGGATTTCTACTTAGAGATGGTTACAAATATTTAAAATAATTAGTTGAGAAAACTTTCTTCTTTGGTTCCCTTTGAATTTTAAAGATCCTTAAGTCAAGTGGAAAATCAAGTCATTTGTCTGCCAAGTTCAACTAAGGAAATGACTTCGGCCACAATTATTGGAGCGCTTCAGGTGCAAGTGGCTGTTTTGGCCTGATAATCTAGAGACACGGGATCTCATACCTTCACTCTGTACGTACACAGCACTGGGTCTCGACTCTGGCTGCACACCAGAGTCATGCGGAGTTGTAGAAACTTCGTGCTCAGTCTCGAACTCCCAGAGATTCCAACTCAGGTGTCGAGTGTGGGGCATAGGTATTTTTTCAAGCTGCCTGGGTGATTCTCAAGTGCAGCCAGGGCTGACACCCGCTGATGCAAGTCCATACAGCTTCACTGCCTCTATCCGTCATTGGTCACTTTCCCACATTTACCTGTGGCCTGCTTTCTTCCTATCTGCAAAGTGCTGGTCAAAGTCTTTGGCCTGTGCTTTATTAGAATATTTTTAACCAAACGATTTTTTTTTTCAAGTGCTTTTCCTTTGCTCAGACCTGGACTTGCAAGGAAAGTGCTGGCTCAGTAGAGTCCACTTCATCCATGACCTTTTGACTGCTGCCTACGTTTCAACTGTTAACCTCGTTCCACCCGAAAAACCTTTATTGTTGTTAAATGGGTATTTCTTCGTCTGGCAGCAGATCCTTATCCCCAGTTCCTATTTATGTTTCCCATCATCATTCGCCTCTGTTTTCTCTCCTTACTGCTATTTATAGCTTAATTAAAAAAATAAATTGTGCTCCCTCTTATTCCCTTTTCCATCGTTAGACAACACGTTCCCCTTTTATGGCTTCTTCAGTGTATTTCGAGATGCTGCGAGGGTAGATTTCGCTTGACACTCATCCCTTAGGTTTTTGATCCTCACCTGCGTGTTATTTTTAACTTGAGATCAGTGTGTTTTGATTGTGCATTAGTTATTTAAAACGTATGCTCTTCTGTCTCCGTTTGCCCCACCTGAGCATTTAACTGTGACACCTCATGTCTGCAGGGTTCCCAGGTCTCTATTATGGCTGGTGGCTCTGGGCCAGGCCAACTATCCCAGGCCTCAGGCGTCTCGTCACGTCTAGATTCACCTCTCTTCTTCCCACAGGATGGGCTCGCCTGCCTCATAGCCGGGTAGCCAGCCTCTCCTCAAACCCTTTTGTCTCTAGCAGCCTTTGCACTTGTAAATAATATCCAGACAATGTTTACCCTTGGCTTGCTTGAAGATATTTCTGCTAAGGCCCACTTGCAGCTTGCATCTCGTTTCTTCAGATAGTTCTTCCAAAATAAATCATAAATTGCCTCGTTGATAAAATTGATGTCACATGCTCTCGACTCCAGTATCCGTATCCGTAAGAGGCAAAATGACCTCTGAGATTCAGGCCAGTGACTTCAGAGTGGAGGCTCTCACTACACGGTGAACGTGTGGCCCGCCTTTGGCCTTCGCATTCAAATTTGAGGATGGATTCACTGTGCCCGCTCTGTCCTTCTCCCTCTCCTAATTTTCCAGGAATTGTCTTTGCTTTCTTGTCCCCTCTGAGACCACAACACCACGCTCGTTCTGGAAACATCACACCACCTGTGTTTTTGAGCGTCCGAGCTTTTGTGCGTCCGAGCTTCTGCGCGCATGCACATTTACCGGAGTCTTAACAGACTCCGGCGTGGTGTCATACTCAGGATATCCTTATCGAGCTCTATTTTCAAAAACACCATTTTTAAGCCTTTAAGAGCCACTTAAAATCTCATTTGATTTGTAAATCTTAGCATGTTTGCATTAAAATATAAGGAAAAAAAACCTCTTCTGTTGATCCTTTAAATACCAGCCAGCCAGATTTTCAAATCTAACCGTTAAAATTTCACCGTATCTAAATATTCTTTATGAGATCTAAATTTCCAGATTTAATACATCGGATTTTCTCAAATATTTGAACAACGATTACAAACTTAAATCATTAAATCCCAAGTACTTTATATAAAATCATAAGCTTAATGTCAGATTCTCCTAAATAATTCAAAGAGCTCAAAGAACAGATAAAACTTGTATATTCTAACATGCTGACTCCAGAAGCTAGCATACCCAGCTCGGTGGTGTTAATGTGAAAGTTTTAGTAATTTTTTATTAGCTCCATATATTTTATTAATATCAGTACTAGTGTGCCTATATTAGTATTGGTATTAGTACCAGCAATAGCAATAGCAATAGCAATAGCATTGGTATTAATATTAAAGTTAAAATTAGTATTAGCACAAGTATTAGTGCTAACAGTACTAATATTCGTGCTTATATAACTGCCAGTACCAGCGTTAGGATTAGCAGTATCACTAGTAATGCTAATGTTAGCGCTTGCATTAATATTAGCATTAGTATTAATATTAATACTAATACCAGCACTAGCATTACTATTAGTATTAACACTGATATTCATACTAATATTAGTACATTGGTATTATTACTAAGATCAGCACTAGTGTTAGTAGCAGTACTATTAGTAGCATTTTTGGTAATATTAATTGTTAGCGTTAGTATTAACATTACTATTAGTTTTAACACCAATACTAGTGCCTGTATTAGTGTTAGTACTAGTAGCAACATTAGCATTAGTATTCATATTAATGCTAACATTAGCACTACCATTATTATTAGTACAAGTACCAGCACCGGCATTAACATCAGCCTTAGCCTTAGTCTGAGAATTAGTGTTGGTACACTTTTGTGTTGCAAGGTTACTGACCCAAATGAGGAAAACGGAGATTGTGGATGTGGAGTTATTGGTTGAGAATGTGGCTTCAAAGTTATAAATTCGGGGTTTTCTGTCAGAGGTTTTGGACCAAGACACCAAGAACTAGAGTTTGCCAACCTGCTGCTTCAAGTTCAGTGGGCCTTGGTCGTGGCCACAGTCACTTATATAGTGGTAGTATTTTCTAAGCCTCGACCTTTCTTGCAATCTGGTGAATCATGGCCACCCGTATCCAATACTTTTACAATATTTCTGTGACAGCTTTTTATCACCTGATTGGGAAGAGTGACCAATCATCCTTGTTCACCCAGGACTCAGGGTTTTCTGGGACATAGGATTCTCAGTGCTAAAACCAAGGAAGTCCCCAGGATGGCTGCTCAACCTAGATTCTAGACCAGTAGCTCTCAGCCATCTCTAGAACGTTCTGGGAAACTTTTGAAACATACCAGGGCCCAAGTCCCATCTCCAGAGATTCTGATTTAATTGGCCTTGGGATAGTGCCCAGTCATTGATATTTTTAAAAATCTCCCCAAGTGATTTTCACGTGTAGCCAGTGTTGGGAACCCCTGTTCTGCAGTCTCTGTCCAGTTTGAAACACGTTGTACAACATTGTACTGCTCGATCTAACCTAATAGAATTCAGCAAATCTCAAATTTGACAAGCACGTATTTGGATTCATCAGTTTGCAGCGTTTCCAGTAAATTTTCCCAGAGGAAATAATGTGCACCTTTCTTGAGCAGATCATGTTGTTTGTTGCTTTTGAGTATCATCGTGTTCTCGTGGCTTTTTACAGAATTACGTTTTCCTTTTCGATGTTTAAATCGTCATACCTTTGTCAATGATAACTCCTTTAGCTGGCCCATTTGTCCACTTAGCACCATCCTCGAAAGCATTCATGCTTCCTGGTGACAACAGAGTGTATCTGATCCTTCCTGATTTTTCCTGCTGCGATATGTGGATTTAATTACTCTCCAAGGATTCCTGGTTCTTTTTAGTGAGGAAAGTTTTAGAAACAAACTCTTGTCTCAAGGGATGCACATCGCGTTCTTTTATGTGAGTGCTGATGGCAGGTAGATCTTGGACCCGTGACGTTAACTGCAGTTGAAATCCTTAACCCTCTCGGATGCTTTTTGTGCATCTCATTGGCCATCCTATAAGTTTCCTATCTTTATTTTTTTTCTACTCACTGATATTACAATGTTCTTTGTGCTTTTTTCAGGCATTAAAATTCTCTCACTCCTTTATTTACTCTCTTTCCAAATTTCAACTGTGTTTGAATCAGGAAAAAACACGTGACTAGGCTTTGTGTATTTCCTAGTTTATGCTCAGAGGGGAGGGGAGACACCCTGTTCTCTTTTCCCAGCTCAAACTCTATTTCCTTTTATAGTTTGATAATTTCTCCCTTCTCCAATCCTCATATTTCCTGAAATTTTGTCACTCCTTAGCTTATTTCTTCATAAGCCATAGCTGACCGAGCTTTATGCACAAAGTGAAAAGTGGACTTTCCTCGGAAATTAGATGAAGTACCTATTTTGTTACCATTTTAAGAGCAGTGGCGATGTATGAGCAGAGCCACTCTCAGTCATCCTTCTGGCTGATAATTTGTACCTGAAGTTGCAGATTCAGGTTGTGGGTCAGAAATTTAGGATCAGAGCAGTACAGCTCTTAATGGCTGGAACCACAGACCAAAGATCAATAATAAAACCCACATAAACATTATTTTTAATGAATTTTATACTCACCTTGGGATGTTTTGTAGAGAAGGTAAAGGAAGAGAGAAGGTCCTTGACCATCTTCTTGATTCCATCTTAGAATGTCTTAATTTTAGAAATCACTCTGAGAAGACAGTAGGTAAACCCTCACTATCCAAAGGATTTCCCTCATTTGAGATCCTGAATTTCGTCAAGCCACTTTAGATTAATAAAATCCCCTTGAGAATTTCCAGATTTTTCTTCACAAGGAACCATGAAGCAGGCTGTTTATTTGTGGAACTCCCAGTTCTGGTTCTTTAGAACTCCTTCCTTCGCTGGCCTAAAGATAGCCAGGAAAAAAAAAAAAAAGGCTCTTAAAAATACATGCCTTATTGATTTTGGAATGTTCTAGTAAATGCTAATCTGACTGATACCTTTTACTTAGGGGTGGCTTTGGCTCAAGCCCCAAAGTGATTTTAGCCAAGAGGAAATAGAGTATATGATAAATAATGAAGAGTTTACATATCCAGTCGCAAAAAAAGTATTATTACTAATAATATCATTGCAGATGCCACCCCTACTTCCCCATTTAGGTATATTTCTAACAGATAAAGTCAACTGAAATTTGATGTAAGTGTAAGCTTTTTTGGCCTTATTATTTTTTACTTTTATTTCAGGTTTTCATTTGCATTTTTTGTTGTTGGTTTCATTTGCACTTTGACTTGTTTGGGCAAAAACTTGGTGACTCTTTAGTGACTTAGGAAACAGTTTAATAAATATGCATATCCATGTTTCAGATGCATAAAGCAAGCGATTATTCCGAGAATATCCTTGGAAGCTACCTTTTTTGTTTTAAGATGACAAAGTTGTGTTGGTTTTGGTTGTACATAGAACACATGCTTATTGTAAAAATGTCACAACTTGGAGAAAATTATAAAGAGTGGATTGTAGTAAGAAAAAATTCTGTGCATATGGCAGCATCCATATAGTATGTGTATTCTTGCCTTGTTTTATGTGAGCATCAATGAAAATGGGCCAATCCCTCATCAGATGAAGAGCCAGCCTTCACCAATGCAGCTCTGTGGAATTTTATCTGAACATAGAAGCATTCTCTTTATAATAATCATGAATTTAGTATTTAGTTAACAATAACCTTTATAGCTATTTACTTATTTATGTTTGTGTTAGGGTCATCGAAAGATTTTTCGAAAGTGGTCTGGGTGCCTTAACTTTAAAACAAGTAAATGAAGAAAGCTCTGTGCTTTCCTCCTAGGTTTGGGGAGAGGTTTTAACCAGCTACTAATGTAAATTGCTTAGCCCAGTATCTGCCCCATGGTGGTAAGCTTTCACGAGATTCAGCTAAAATCTTCATCACCTTCGTCACTGTTAGTTATCATACTCTTTGTCATTACCATCGTCACTACCACAAGCAACACTACCACCACCATCATCATCACTATCTTTCTATTTTATCTTTAGCAGGCAGAGACATCCAAAGCCATTTCAGATTATCCTGTGGACATAGGAACTGTCTGAAAACCATTTTGTTTCCTTTATTAAAAGTTTGTTGTTATATCTTGGAGGACCTTATTATTAATTAAAAAGCTATACCGATGACCAGGATATTAAAATATACTATAAAAGTTGTAAGAATTTTGCTCATAGGATTCCAGGGACAGTGATAACCTGTGTCCACTACTTGCTGATGGAACAGGTAAAAATGGAAAGAACTGGGTAGGGATGTGAATGCCATTGTCTTTTAATACCTGGTTTGGGGATGCTAAAGGGAGCCACGTGGCCATTTCTCTTTACCTTCTTTCAACTCACCTCTTTCTGCCCTCTTCCACATAATAAATGATTGGTTACTGGCCATATACTCTTCTCATCTGTAAATTGCAGAACATTCTCTTAGGTGACATTAGTTTTTACTTGTCTTATTCCTAAGGCTTCATCTTAAATGTAAAGAAAGAAAGAGCACCAAGAGTCAGTTCACTTTGTCATCGCTTGCCTCCCAGGATCAAAAATAGCTGTTGCTTGCAGTGTTTGGAATAGAAAAGTTTAAAAGAACCTTATATACAGAAGTGGTTTGTACAGCTTTCTCTGCGGAATTCATGCCAGGAGATATTTATATCCTGTTAGGAAGTAACTAAAAGCTTTGTTCAACTCTGGTCTGCCAGCCTCTGTAATGCACATCTGACAAATGCTTGTGACTGTGTGAGAAAGTTCGCTACTCCTCCTGGTGGCGAAAGAGAAAAACTAACAGTACCCTCCGTGGGAGAGTATTGATAGGATATGAGATATGGAAATGTCGCCTTGCCCTTTTAGCCAGTTTCTTGTGAAATTTTTATCTCATCCCCTTTGGTTGCTTTTGCTCTTTGGACAACTGATTTTTATCTTCCGAGGTCATTGGGATGAAAGAGATTTAACAAATGGCATTACATTCTGCTTTAGAGACGAGAAACACATCTATGTCTTAAATCAAGATTATTTCAGAATCACAGCAATATGTTGAACATATTAGTCATGGAACTAGGTTTTAAGCCTCGTGACCATAAAAATAGATGTTGGGCTTATTTTATTGTTATTGCCTCTGAACGCTCTAATTTTTCTAACTCAGTAGACAGAAATTTACCCTTCTGTGATAAACAGAGTTTGGAAGATGTTGACTTACACAAAGACTGTCTTTTAAAAAAACACTCATTACTCCTTATTGAGTCCCGCTTTGGGGCCAGGCTCCATGCTACGTGATCAAATACATCCTTGTTTAATTGGTCCTTACGACACCCCTACGGGGGAGGCAAAATCACACTCTTGACTTAACTATTTGGACACTGCTGCCCTGAATTCACATGGGTAGTAAAATAGTTCAGCCAGACTCCACCCAGGTCTCTAACACTCAGAACCCATCTGAGTCCTTCTCAGTGAGGACACTTTGACCCCTAAAGACAATCGGCGATGTCCGGAGACATTTTTGTTTGTCACACCCCGGGAAGTGCTGCTGGCATCTAGCGGGTAGAGGCCGGAGATGCTGCTAAACATCCTGCAATGCACATGACAGTGTCCACAACCAAGAATGGTCTGGCTTCAAATGTCAGTAGTGCCAAGACAGAGAAGATTTGCTCTAAGCCAATGCTATTCAAAATATAGTCCACGGACCAACAGCATCTGCTTCGCTTGGAATCTTGTTGGAAATGTAGAGTCCTGGGCCTCATCCCAGACCTGGTGAACAGGAAAGCTGAGGGTCGGGCCCAGGAATGTGTTTAACAAGCCCCCTAGGTCCTTCTTGCACACTCAAGTGGAAGAAGCTCTGCTCTAAAACACCAGGCCATTCTGTGTCTTATTGAGCTGGATACAATTGTATGGTTTCCTCATCACTTTCCAGCATTCCATTGTCAAATAGAAGTTTCTCTTCGGGCATCCAAAAGGGGAAAGTCTGGCATGTACTAGGAACAAGTGTGACTCATGGGGAAATCAACGCAATTGCAGATCCAGGAACCATGCCCAGATGAAAACTTAGGGCGCCTTTTTTTTCTTGTTTTCTCTGCCTAAGGGGGAAACTCTTGGAGATTCAGTCTAGGTTAAAAAACTGTCAACATATACACTTGTTCAATTTGGGGTTTGATTCTGTAAAATTAAACTTACGATTGAATTTAGTAAAAGCCCTTTTGAGGGGAATAACAGCCAAAGAGTGCTAAATTGCAAATTACATTGAGTTTCTGATTTACTGACAGCCCTCAAATCAATCTGCCACTCTGTGTGCGCGTTTTTTGAATCACGGATCGTCTTTTGGAAAGCCAATGGAACCATTATTTTGATCCAGGTCTCTCTTCAAAAATCACTCATGACTTGGTTTTCCTGTGATTTTCGTGGGGAATATATGATAGCCAAGGCTGCACTGTAAAGAATAAAAATGTCAGACAAAACGTATCTGTTCAGGTAGTTTGTGTTTTAACACAGCACTGTTCTCTGCCTCATTTCTTAAACGACACTGCCGGAACCTAAAAAAGAATTTTTTTTTTTTTTTTTACACATTTGAAAAAAACAGTATCCCCTAATTTAGAGTCACCATATTGACTTCTTTGACTCCAGAAAGTTAAACCTTTTGTAAAATCTGAAGAAGGCTTTCTAAGTTGTCTGGTTTTCCTTCACCATCTGTATCATGGTTAGAAAAAAATTCTTCTAAAGTATTCTCCACAAGGTCGGCTGCATTAAAATCATCCGAGGTGGTAGACAAATACCCTAATCCTCTTCCACTGGGATCCAGATTAAGTAGCTGGGATGCTCAGAAACCATATTTTTAAACAACAGCCAAGTTCAGGAACCAGCACTAGAGAGTGAGTCTCCAGCATCAATAATTTCCTAATACGAGGGAGTTGAACGGATGCACCTTAGTTATGGTTTCATTATTTGATGACAAAATATTTACTGGAAATATTTTATCCTGTTTAGTGATGAGAAGTATAAATCAGTCCGTGAACCCACAGACTAATGTGTATATAGAAGTTCAGTAAGAATTTCGACAATGAATTCACTAAGCCATTTGTATCAGTTCTGTGTAAAGCTGCTATGACTTTGCTAGGTGGGAAAAAAAAAGGCTAAACCCTGTCACAGGCTGAGGATTTGGGGGTAGCAGCATCACTGACTGATTTAATCTAGAATGACCCTCTGTTGATCAGACATAGCTAAAGAAGGCTGGGGAGTAGGTGCAGGAGTTTTCCAGATAATCGAAGTTTTACCCTGTGTCAACTTCCGTTTTCCTTCAAATGATTAGCATAAAAAACCTAAAAGCGCGTGAAATGTCGATTCAAGAAGTATGAATCGCACACCCGGCCTACACCCGGAGCTGGGTACAGCCACTATCTATGAAGCCGCTCACTTCCAGCCTTTGAGAGGCGCATGTTTGGAGGATGAGACTGGTCTAGGCACCACTCATCACGGAGCAGCAGATTGTGGGATAGGGTTTGCTCTGGGTGAGCGCGAAGAGCAAGGAGCCGCAGCGGGTGCCTCGGAACATGGACACCTCTGAAGATCGTGTCTCCTTTCTCCATGAATCCGGTTCTCTACTGTGGGTGTTACTTAGGGAACTCTGCTGTAGAGGGGGAGGCTTCAGAGAGCCCCAAGGTGTGTAGGGATGTGATCCTAGTCCCAAATGGCTCTGGATAGTCCAGCTATTCTAACTGGTTTTCTTCCTTCCCCTTATACGAAGCTGTCCTCCAGCCCATCTCACAGACGCCCCTGAGTAACCTTGGTTAGTAACACACCGTCAAGTCTGTCAACTGTGGCCAGAGGGGTTCTCAGAGCGTTCCTATCTTTTTTTTTTTCAATTAAGTTTATTGAAGTAACATCGGTTAATACAATGATATAATTTTCAGGTGTACATTATAATTTGACATCTGTGTATTTTATCGTAAGCGTTCCTATCTTGAAAAGAAAGTTAGTTCACTGGAAAGCTTCGGTTGAAGATTCTCTTCCAGATAGTTCAAACTCCTAAATGACAGACAATCGAGTGGAGATATTTCTGTCACATTTTTTTCGAGGGCCCAAAGGAGTAAATATTGCTATTCTTAAAGGGTTTTATTTGTTAACTCTCATGGTGCATATTTTTATTTCTGGTGAGAATTCATAGAATTACATGCTCTCCAAGAACTTCATTTGTTTGCAGATTCCTCCCGTCATCTTTGAAGGGTTCAAGTGGACTTACGATTCTTGGATACTCTTTTTCGATGCCAAACTCAGCAGGGACTAAAAGACAATGCCAGGGAACCCAAGTAACAGCGTCAAGATAAAAGCAGAATATTCTTTTTTTGTTTTCTTTTAAAAGAATTTTATATCAGTTTCAGGTGTACACACAATGGTTAGACGTTGACATACCTTACGAAGTGATCCCCCCAATTAGTCTAGTCCCCACCTGGCACCATATATGGTTATTAGAATATTATTGACTATATTCTTAAGACCTTTTGTTTGTCTAAGTCATCGCTCCGATGTGAAAACAGCACATTGTGTGGGGAGAATCATGGAATGCAGCGGGCCTTCTCCACAAGGTTTCAGTGTCTCATATTGCAACATGTAAAATGAAATTTATTGTGAGCACCGGGACAGGAGTCATTGTTTTAGGGGACTTGTACTCAGGTGGGACATGTTTCAAGAAAGATAATCCACGGAAACCCAAATTGATTAGAAAAATAAATGGATGTTTCCTTTTTTACTGAAGAGTCCTTGACATTTTTTAAAGAACACATTTTCCTCTCAATCCTCAAGTATTTCACTAGAGATCAGCAACTCATTCGTGCAGGGTTTGGAAGGCAGAGCAAGGGAATGCTAAAAGATGAGCAACACTTATTGATCTAGCGTAAAGGTGCGGCGTCTCTGAATATTTAAGACAATAGGACAGTGAATGAGCTAGACCCAATGATTAGTAGCAAGATTTTACTTTCGTACAGGGCCATAGAGCTTACAGATTCTTATTATGTAACAGTCATATCAGTTGGTCCCGCCTTGCGAGGTGGGGAAGGCAAGCAAGCACGCATTATCAGCTTCGATGCATAGAGGAGAGTTTACCAAGATCACACCATCTAGTATGTGACAAAGCCAAGGTAACAAGAGAGGCCTTTGATTCCTTTTTAAGCTTACTTTCGGGAACCTTAGAAAAGAAAAAAGGCAGCATCCTTCAACAAACTTTTAATCCTCTGATCGACTGCTTGTTTTTTAAGACTTCTGGTATTTCTATTTTGCTTTCCTTCTTTTCACTCTCAAATGGAGATGGTCCTAAGATCAAGATTTTAGTGCCGGGGGCTTAGAGCTCCCTGTGAAGCAAGGGTCAAGGTTGAAGACAATGGGAGAAGATAATGTGATTTGAGATTCAAAGTTAGCAAAGTAGCAGTGTTAACTTAATAATTTGCTACAGCAACAAAGGCTCTGTGCCTTAGCGCCTCTCTTTGTCACATCACTCTCTGACAGACCCCGCTGAGAAAAGCTCTCTTTTTTAAAGACCCGTGGGATTAGATTGGCCCCACCTGGATAATCCGGGATAATCTCTTCGTGTCAAGGCCCACACACTTAACTGCACCTGCAAAGTCTCTTGTATCACGCAGGGGAACATATTCCCAGTTGCAGGGGTTAGTTTGGGGGTGGCCGTTACTGTGCCCACCACAGCATATTAATCAACAGACGAGTTTCCGATATTGCTCTCCTGCCACATTCCACCGTGTTTGTGAGTTTGTGCGCATGACCATCTCTGTATTGTCTCCCTTCCACATTTATATCCCGTTTTTCGTTTTCTCTTTTCGTGATATATCACTTCGTATTTATCTCCTTTTTTGCCTTCTCATTTTCTTCTGCTACATATTTCTTTTTCCCTTCATTATTACAATTCTTCCCCCCCCGCCCCCACCCCTTATCATTTTGTTTGTGTTTCTTTCGTCTAACTATTTCTGGCTGTTTTGACCTTATTTTATCTTCCTGGTTTTTTTCCCCTCTAATTTAATTTTCTTATCACTTTCTTTCGAGCCCACTCGGTCTCTATTTTTACACGGTACTGACCCGATCTCTTTTTCTGTCCTTCTTCAGCTTCCCCTCCTCACCCTTGCTCTCATCCGGAATCCTTATCTGCATGTGCCCACATTGTTTCACTTTTCTGGCTCCTCCATCCCTGACAGGGGTGCCGACATTGTAGTGAACACAGAAGGTGGGGATGCAGACAGCAGGGAGAAGCCATCGGCGCTGAGATCACAGTCTAGGCTTGTACAGATCTGCCTTACGACACCTCAAGTTCTGCACCCAGACTCGACCCCTTGAAGTTCCTGCTAAAATCTCTCAGGGAAACCTTGAAAGACAAAATGTACACGGTCATTGATTATACATATGTAAATATATGTGTATGTTCTATAAGAAGGGTCAGAATAGAATTTGGAGTGATCTAAATGATTGAGTATGGGTTAAATTCTTCTCCATGTAAAATTTTCTGCATTTACAGCAACAGCAAAAACAACAAGCCCTGAAAATATGAACATCCCACGTCATTGCTTTCGCAATTCATGTCTGTCTATTTCGTATGATTCTAGTAAAATGAGCGTTTTATCAGTTGCAGAATTTTCATCTATAGACATTGCTGATGAAATGGCATTATACGTGTATAACTGAGGTTGGTTCTTAGTCTTTGTAGGCCACAGACCTAATCCGTACAGAATAAGAGCTAAATTCTGCATTTTCTCTCTAGAGAAAAGCGTGTGCACAAAATCGGTATTCATTTTTGGGACGTTCCATTTATAAATTCATTCTACAGGTATATACTGAGCATATACTAAGTGGAAACACAGAAATACTCTTCTGGGCATTATGAAGAAATACATCAGTGAATAAAATAAAAGAGATCGCAGTGGAGAGTAGGAAGATCGACAACAAATCAATAAATATATAATATGCCAGGTGGTCATAAGTGAGATGAGAGGACAGAACAACGGCGTGGAGTCGGTAGGATGGTGAGGGAGGCTTTCTCAGAAGGTGCCATTTAATCAGAGATATGACATAAGGGAGAGCTGATATTTAAAGGATGAGTCAGCCATTCGAACAGCTTGCTATCACTCAGGTTCCTGTGTGGGAAGTCAATTTAGATAGTCAGACAAAGCCCGTTTTGTCTGTTAATGTGAAGAACAGGTTTGCGTTTAAGTTCTTACACACAGCTCTGAGTGACTACAGACAATCCATTCCAGGGAAGATAGCTTCTTTCCAATTCATTTGGTTTTCCAATTTGACCAAGCAAACATAATTATCCATGGAAACCGTGGCTCCAGAGATGGTGTTAGATTGCCCACTTCTGGGGAATCGAGAGAAGAAATTATTGCAAATCAGTTTTGAAAAGGAAATTTTAAAAATCTGACACGTTAAATTCTTACAGCGGCATTGTCCGATAGAAATTTTTGTGGTGCTGGAAATATTTTATATCTGCTCTGTCCTGGTGAATAATCTTCCTTAGGGGTTTTCCTTTATAGCCATCAAGCCCTTGTTGTTTGAAAAGCCCCAAGGGCTGGAAAGACCAAATCTATACCCTAGAGAAGGGGTGTTCCTAAGATCTAAGTGGCGACTCCCACGTGCCTGGCCAAGTAAGCTACAGCCCTCCTGGATCCAGTTTTGAATTTTAAAGCTGCTCCATCTTGGGCTCACTCCATGCCTAGTAGCAAGGAAAGGGTGCCTAGACCGTGATGATTTTATGAAGGAGGAAGGACCCTTCACGAAACCCCATTTCTTGGTCTCAGCAGGCCAAGCTGTAGAGATGTCTCCTCAGGCGTGTGTTTGTGCCTTCGCATCGTTTCTATGAGTTATTGGTCTTGATTATGTTATTTTATGTTATATAGCTGAAAGGCAGATCATTGCTTGGTCTCGATTAATAACGAAGAATCGCTTCTACATAGGAATATTAATCAGAAGGATGGGTGCTGCTCTTTCTGTGAAATGCTAATCAACTTGATTCTAGCTGTGTTTTTTTAGAAGAAGGAAAAGTTTGGTTGCAATCACTAGGTTTTATTTTCCAGCATTCAGAGTCCTACTCCAAAGGAAATAAATCGTAAATCACATTTGAGATCTTCTTAAGGAATCGTTGAGATTCATGCACCAAATGAGATCTGTCAGTGCCGAGCGCAACCCTGGCAGAAAAAAATATAAATTAAGTCTACTTATTTTCTCAAAAGCAAACCCTCTTTTCCCGTCATTTTTATGGCTGGGCCAATGTTCGTTTTGAACATATTTCCTATTGTAGACGTACTTTGAAAATGACCTGCCATCCAGGTGCCAAGTTCATTACCTCGGGGTGGATCATGGTTAGCCAGTGGATAGTGATGGGCCTCGGGAAGCAGGCCCTGGTCCTTCTGTGAGCTCTCCGTGGGACAGCTGTTCTCTTACGTTCTTCATGCAGTAGCTACTGTGCTCAAGTCAGGTGTTAAATAAGTCCGTGAATGAATTGGTGGAAAATTATACTTTACGATGAGCTTTGAATTGGAGGAGGTGAAAATATAGCACGTCGTGACTTCAAAGTCAACATCAAGTTTTATAATGACTAAATACTCAGAGGTTAATTTTTTGTTGAGAGCATTATCCAAGTTTCTGATCTCATTTTTCCCCTTTCACTGTTGACCGTGGGTGGAGCGCTGGTCCTGTATTAGGACAGACATCAGAGGAAAGAGCAATGTGTATAGCTGGAGAGGACCTTAAAGATGAGGAAGAGGATGATAATTTTGGTGACAACAGCAATGATCGTTACCCCGTAGATTTAAATAGCAAGTTTGTGTTTATACAGTGCTATTTCGATCCTATCACTTTATGATAGTTAAAACAAAGGTTCCAGATATGTGACTTTTGAAAGAAAGTGAAACCGAAATACTGGAATTTTCCCTCCTGATACCCACTTAGGATAAAAAGGAAACAGAATTTAAAACAAGACCTAGTTCAAAGAGTTTGTTCGATCTCTCTATTTTTCTAATATTCACTCTGTTACTTCCGCTGGTAATACTGGGTTTTCTAATAGTATATACAGTTAAATTGCTCCTGGATGCCACTATTGACACAAAAAAGCTAGGGGAGGCAGCCGCAGCCCAGAGAATTGAATCCGCCCAAGTGACAATTGAATGTCTATGAACTGGAGTTAATCAACAACTTTCAGCCAAATATTTGTTCCTTTCTTTCCTGTGATCTATGTAAACCTCATTGTAACTCCTGAATGTACTGACATCTTGATAACTTAGCATCCCCAAGTGTCCATTTCGAAGGTGCTGTTCAAAACATGGCTGTACTCCTTACTCTCTATATTTATCTAAGCAAGTGTCCTCTGAAGTTAAGCTTTGAAAAAAATGGGGAAAATTTACAATGGGTGAGGACAGTATTGTTTTATATTTATTGTCTTATTTAATCTTCACATCCTCCCTCTGAGACAGATGATGATGATGATTATTATTATTATTATTATTATCATCATCATCATCATCATCATTATCATTATTATTTATGGTCTTCCTAGGTGGTCTCCCATCCAAGTACTAACCCTGTCTCATATATAAGAAAATTGGCCTTAGATCAAATACCTTATTTAAGGTCACACAAGTAATAAGTGGTAGAGGCGGAATTTGACCTCAATGCCGTGACGCCCGAAGTGCATAGTCTCAAGCACCGAGCGATACTGTATCCTAATGGCTGGTCTCTAAGTCGCGGCTGATCGGGAACACTGGCAGACCCTAGCTACTTGAGAGGTGGCCCTCAGACCATCAGTATCAGAACCACATGGGAGCCAGTTAAAAAGGCAGAATCTCCATTCCCATTCCAGACCTGCCGAATAGAATTCGAATTTGCACAACAATCCCAGGAGATTCATATTCACGTTAAAATTTGAAAAACAGTGGCCTAGACAACCCCTACCCAATAGTCTGGAGGCCTATCAGACCACTTGATTTTCAGGAAGGGAGGAGACTGGGAAACAAACAGAAAATCCTGCAGTGCACGAGAGAGGTTTTGCCTGCTCCTGAAATCAATGCATAGAACATTACAAGGGGCTCAAGGAAGCCCAGGGGATAGTGGATACGGCTTCATTCAAACCTGTACTTTCAAAAGGGCACTTTTGAAAGGGAGAGGGTCACTAGGAATAATGACAGTGAGACATTAGACAGAAATTGGAACTGCCCTAAGCAAATGGGGATAAAGGGTCACTTCGATCATAGTATCAAAGTCTTGTTTGGTGAGAATCCATGAAAATATTAAGATTCTCTAGTTTGTAAAAAATGAAGGCATGAAGACGAGAAGGTTTTTTTTTTTCTTTGCGGGGCGGGGGGACTTTAAAGTCTAGAAATTAAAAGGGTGATAATTATTTGTTTCTTAAATTATATAATTTCACAAATATCCGTTAAACCCTTCTTGGTCAAATATTTTCTATTTCACAAATATCCGTTAAGCCCTTCTTGGTCAAATATTTTATGTATCTATGGAGATACAGAAATGGACATAATACAGTAGAACCTAACAAGACTAAATCATTCCTTTAAGCTTGACACCCGCAATATTTGTAAACACGGTTATAGAATCAATTCAGAGTATATTTGTTCCGTATTCAATCCTGTATCTTAAGAAATGATATAGTCTCATAGTTTTAAATTTAGATATTTTAAAACAATTTTAGATAAATTCATGGAAGATGGATTCAAAAGTGATAATTAAGGCAAGTCGTGAAGTTAGTATTAGAGGAGGGGTAAGAATGCTATTTTAGATGATAAAATAAACTTTCACTCTCTAATATGTCACCTGGATCTTCTGACAGATATGGAACCCTGGGCCAAACGGGCCATGATGGAAGTCTGAACACATATAACCTTTGGAGTTCATCGTCTTTGGTGGGTTTTAGGTTAGCGTATTTATCCTAAGGGTTTGTTCACCCCCAGTTGTACCTCATAAATGAAAAGTACAACGCGTGCATCTTCCATCCTGAAAAATAAACAGCAATCTCATCTTTTGTAAACAGTAATACAATATGCTTGGCGGGGTTTACAGATGCATCCGTTTAGATAAACAGCAAGAATCTTTACTCAGTCCCTATGCAAGGCCCGTGGCCATGCCTACTCCATAGGAACATTATTTTATGACCGCCGCTCTTTCCCGTACCTAGAACAGTCTCGCACATAGTAGGAAATGAATGAAAATTCGTGAGATAAGTAAATTGAATCAGATGTCATTTCAGAGATGTTCAGAGACAAGCACTTTTCGTCGTTCTATTTTAGTTTTTTTTTTTCCTCAGGGTGCAGAATTGCTCTAAGGCAGCTCAAATAGATAGCTCCCGGTCGATGCAGGAATCCAGGAAGGACAGGACAAGGATTGACCTCACGGCTTTGCCAACTGTCTCTTCTATTCTGGGTTTGTTTCCGTCACTTGGAGGAGCAGATGTGCCTGCCTGATAGGATGGGAACCTGGAAGCCCCAAGGTCTGGATGTTACATCCTGGTCTCTCAGACTTCCCGGGTGATTCACTGGCTGGCTACGGCTGCAAGATCCATCACTCCCAGAAATCCAGTCCCATTGGTTCTCTTGCGAAATGAGCTGAGGACCAGAGGAAGTAGCAATAATTGGCAAATTATAGACAGCCATTTTGTCTACACGTAATACTTACCGAGCTTAAAAGCAGCTAATTTAAAGCTTGAAATAGTCCTTTGTTATAGCTAGTTTCATATGAAAGTACTGGACCAGTTGGTCCTGTGGTAAAAGATCTATCACAAGTGGAATTCAAATAAGCAGCACGGGCCCCATTTCCTTCTATCTCAAAGGCGAAGATATCTGTCTTCCTGCCCAAACCCCAAGCAATCATGCTTCCTCAGGGTCGACTCCAAATAGCATCGCCTCACTCTCCTCTAGCTTCAACTTCTCTTCTATACGTACGCTCAGTTATCTCCTCATGTCAAAACCCTGCTTGAGCAAACCTCTCCTGAAAGCCATCTCTTCTACCTTTTACAGCTAAACCTCTGGTAAGAATAGATTACCACTCAAAGCTACTTCGTAGACTCATCTCGGTGTACTCCTAAACCCTCCGCCAGCTGGCTTCCACCCCACCACCGCCCCCATCACTCTCTTGAATCTCCTTTTTCCAAGGTTACGGAAGAACTCATCACCAAATCCAGGAAGATGAGCCCTTCCTTATTGCATTTAAACTCTGGCCTTTGAATCCAGCTCTGTTTCTCCCTGGCAACCTCTTTTTCTTCACTTTCCACAAGCCCTCTATTTCTCTTCCTACCTCTCTGAGTAATATGTCTCGATCTCCTTTGCAGGCATCTTTTCCTGCGTCTGGTCTTTTAAACACATTTCAACCTTAGCCCTCTTCCCTTACTGCTGTACACACGTTTCTTTCATCCTGTTGTCAGTTCTACAGCTTCGACTACCATTTACTTTGTTTTAGGATCATTTGTGTTGTGGGGAGCAGAGACATGCTTTTTTTTCAGTTACGAGGGAAGGGAGGTAAGAGGAGAAAAATATCTTAGCTCTCGGGAGAACGGAACATTACTACAGGAAGGACCCAGAGGAACTCATCACTGTGCACAATATGACTCTTCAGCAGTGCTAGAAATTGACCAGGCTGTAGACTCAACTTTCCTCACTAGCTAGTCTCCTTCCTTCCCTCTCGATCCTCCCCTCTTCTTTACCCATTCCTTCTCTCTAGTCTCAAATACCTTCTCTTGACTTTCCTTCTCTTTCCTTCATGGTTTCTGCCCATCTGTGTCATCTGCTGCCTCTTGGTTTCATATCTGCCTTCTGGCTGCTTCAATGCCTTCTGGAACTCGGTGGAATATAGATTTATGTACACATGTATAAATGAAGGGAGGAATGAAGGAACGAAGAAAGGAATGAATGTAACTCTGAACCAGATCTACGCACTTCATCTTTGTGTCCTCAGTGGCTGCCTATGATATAATAGTTACCAGTTATTGAGCACCTAATATATATCTGATATCATATCATTTACATTTATTTCTGACTTTCACACGCTTCTAAAAAGAGATGGTATTTCCCCCTTTTTTACATAAAAAGAAACCGTAGCTCTCGCAGACTAAATTACTTGCTCTAGATCATACTTCCAGAAATGGTGAAGCCAGGATTTCAAAACTCTTATGCTTTTAAAGAAGTATTTGAATATCTGAGTAAATGAATGCAATATGTATTTCTACATTCATTTTTAAATAAAACAAGCTGTAACCAAGGTATATCTTGGTAATAGTGATTAAAACAATCATTGGTTCGTCTTTTATATCTCTAGAATTTTTAGCTTGTGCAAATACAGACCAAGAGGGAAAAATAACTGCCCTCAAATTGGGGAGGCCTATCGGACAGGTTGAATGAATTAGAAGGCATTCAGCTGCAGGTAACAGAACATTCTTCCTCCACCAGAATTAAACAGCAATGAAATCGCTGTCTAACATAGTAAGTCCAGAGTGGCGTGGGAGCCATGTACAGAATGTTAGGGTGCTAGGTCTTTCTCTCTGCAGGGTGCGT
The DNA here is from genome assembly GCF_000325575.1 of Pteropus alecto. Taxonomy (NCBI): domain Eukaryota; kingdom Metazoa; phylum Chordata; class Mammalia; order Chiroptera; family Pteropodidae; genus Pteropus; species Pteropus alecto. The sequence goes on from NW_006431911.1 coordinate 1,238,051, forward strand.
CCTGCTCTGTGTGTTAGTTTTGCTCTCAGGCTGGTAGCAAGATGGCTGCTTCAGTTCCAGACATTGCATTGAAATATAGCAGTTACCAGAGATATAGCAGTTACCAGAGGAAGAAGTACGAGTCATTTCTTTCTCCTTCTTCGAGGGAGTATCTTTCCTAGAAGCTTCTTCATATGTCATTGGCTGGAATTGAGTCACAGGCTGTGGCAATGGCTGCTGGTGGCCATCCCCTTTCACTGTCTCCCATACAGCTGATCGTGGCCATGCGCCTAAGTCCCCGCCAGTGAGGGCTTCCTGTTGGCTGATGTACAGATACGTTGTCCAGAGTTCAAGCAGCCATGTTGGAACTGAGACAGTACGACAAAATGACAGACAAATAAGCTAGCGGGAGCCTCATCCCTGATGCCATTGCAGTGTCCCAGGCTGCTTCATACCTGACTCCTTTCCCCCAATAGCGAATTACTTGCATTACTTAAAGCCACTATTATTTTTATTTCTTGCTGTTTTCATAATTGTTAGGCAACCGAACTTAGTCCGATACCCATTTCCCCTGAAACGATCCTGGCAGATGGAATGGTGTAGCCACAACTGACGACAAATGGTGTGCATCTATTATTGGATGCGGGCAGGGGTCACACCCTCTGTCACATGGGGAAGGATGAATAGCCAGACAGCATCAGACTCTGGAAGGAGCAAGGAAGGGCGAATGGCTGTTGGCTAGGCAACTAGCAGAGTCTGCTAACAAAGTTAAGTGACTTTCCCAAGGTCACATGGCTAATTATTGGTAGAAGAGAAATTCCAACGCAGCCTGTCTAAAAAGCAAATTCAGCGGACTTATCTTTACCAGCTGAGTTTAGTTGGCAGTTTGTCATCATATCATAAAGGGTATTCACCGCAACTGTTAAGTGTCTGTTGCTTCATTAATTCCCTCTTACTAAGATGCAAATGGTTGGCAGTTCCCTCTGCACTGGTGAGGATCATATGCGAATAGGTAAAGGTTACACGTGGAAAAATAGCCGGCAGAGCGGACCACATCAGGGTTAGATGCGTGGCCATGGGTAGTAATGTGAGGAAAATGAGCCTTACTAACGCTGTTTGCCTGAGCTAAATATCAAAATAGCATGTATTTCCCTAGCACGTGAACTGGGTGGGGGTGGGGGCGACTGAGTTGAACTGAGATTGTTTTGAGTGGTGGGAAGAAGGCAACAAAGATGTGTCTGTGGGCTTTTTAAAGTTCGAAGCCAGTTTGAAAAACAACCCGCACTGCAACGTGCACACGGGTTTCCTTGTCAACAGCATCCTGGTGCTGACCCTGGAACTTTCACTTCCCTTAATGTACTGCGGCTCCATTTGGGGATCAGGCAGAGCACTTGGATTTCAAGGGCGGGGGCCTCATTAGTGATTTGTGGAACTCAGCAGCCATCTCAAAAGAGCAAAACCGGTAGGAATGACACTGCTGGAAAATCCTGTACTTGACTTATTTTATTATTTTATTTTATTTTATTTATTTATTTTATTTTATTATTTTATTTTCTTATTTTATTTTATTATTTATGTTATGTTATTGTCTTATTTGAGCCACGGAAGGTTTTAAGCAGGGGAGGGACATGACTGATTATTTTTATTTTTTGGTAGACATGCCGAGCATCGAACCCGGGGCCTCATACACCAACTTTATTTTAGACGGTTTTATTTTTTCTTCTTGTTTTAAGAGGGTCTTCGATGTGAAGTATCAGAGAGAAACAGTGCCTTTGCTATCGTATATATCGTAGGCTACTTAAAAGCTGGAAAGAACTTTTTGTGGTTGTGGACAGTATCTGTATAAGATTCAAAGGCAAATTTTATCTATGTGACTGATTGATAAATTGTTACTAATGGCCTTCAGTCCTGGGGGATTTTACAAACTGATTTCACTGATGCTGAAGGAGGCAGAGAATGAAGGCAAATCTGAAATCTACAAGGTCCCTGGAGAAGCATCATCTTAGAAGACAAGGGAAGGAATATTTTTTTAAATATGAAGCAATACAGTATACAATTACAGTATTTAATAATGCTTATGCTAAGATGATTAGGAATTTTGAATGCATTGGAATATGATGATAGGAAGTTGGGTACTGGTACACATTTTGAATCAGCCTTTTATTATAGGTTAAATAAAGTTTGGAGGTTATATCAACAATACTAATGAGGAAGACTGGTTACCTGTAGTCTTCCTTTAAGGGCCTTTCGCAGAATTAATTTGTTAATTATAAATATTTTTCTCTTATTAGCTAATGAAGTTTCTTTTTCTGTTATGCTGAGTAATTATATGTTCCTGAATGTAAAAAAAAAAAAAAAAAGTTGCACATAAAAAGTTTTTTTCTGCATCACGAATTCAGGTTGGTCCGTTTGTCTCACGGAAGGTGGATTTGACACTGAGATTTTGGAGTGAGCAGATAATGCTTCTCAGTAGACCGATGCCATCAGCTGTCAGAGGAGTTGACAGTTATATAAGGAAGAAATGATTTATAATACCTAGTACCTGGAGTGTTTGTTCTTTTAAGAAAATGTTATAGGAGATACTAACATAATAAAGTATTATTAATCGATGGAGAATTTACCCATTCCGTTATGTACAGAATTCTTCTAAATCAAGATAGATTTATTTTTAAGAAGATAAATAGCTAGGATTTAATTTTGACTTTCTGCAGGACTTTGCATTAAACTGTTCATAGACATGAATGGACAACCTTTATGATGATCAAATAGAATGAAATATCCCAACTGATATTTTTATTATAAAAAGGCAATAGAATCACTAGTCCCACAAGAATTTACAGAAGGATCGAGATCACTCATGGCTACGTGAAGAAAACAGTTAAAATACAGTTAGAATAGAGTCATCATCTGACCTAGAAGTTCCACTCCTAGATGTCTTCCTAAGAAAAATGAACACCCATGTCCACACGGAAACATGTACACGAATGTTCACAGCAGCATTATTCATAATAGCTCAGAAGTGAAACAGTACAAATGCCCATCAATTCATGAACGGATAAGCAAATGTGACCTATGCATATAATAAAATATTATTCAGCTATAAAAAGGAATGATAAATACTGCAACATGGATGAACCTTGAAAACCTTATGTTAAGTAAAGAATCCAGACACAAAAGGCCCATGTTGTATGACCACATTTATATGAAATGCCCAGAATAGGCAAATTCATAGAGACGGAAAGTAAATTCATGATTGCCAGGGACTGGGGGGAGAGCAGTGGGGGAGTAAATGGTATTGGGTGTGGTTTTCTTTTTGGGGTGAAGAGAATGTTCTAAAATTGATCGTGGTGATGAATGAACAACTCTGTGAATATACTAAAACCCACTGGACTGCATACTTTGACATGGTGAATTTTATGGTATGTGAATTATACATCGATTTTTTTTTTTTAAAGATAAAGTCAAGATCCAAGTTTGATGAAAAGCAGACCGAGTTGGTATTTCTAGCTCCCCTGTCCACATAGCAGGTATTTATTAAGAAAAGTGCTATGTCCTAGCACACTGCTGGTTATGATTTGTAGGGCGCCCAGGATAATCCTTGGGCTTTAAGTGACTTATTAGCACAAGGGAGAGATGCTGTGTATCACTCAGGCAGAATCTCTGCAGCTATCCAGGGAGACTCCGTATCTGAGAAGTGCAACTTTGAGGAAAGGGAGGAGGAAAAAAATCCTACAGCTATTTGAATGCAGTGGATAGAATTAGAAGTCTTATCAACTGACCAAAAAGCATATCAGACACGGAGACCAGGAAAGACACGAGCCAAATCATGAGAGCATAGGATGCAGGTTTCACTAACTCCATCCCTCATCTAACTCAAAAAGAAAAAGAATTTCCTACCATTCCCACCAACCGAATGAGAGAAGAGCCAGGAATCCTGTGAATCAGAGCCCCTTGGATTTCATCCATCCCCATTGCTCTGGAAGTGATTAAGTCCAATGATGAACCAGTGTCTATAAAGAATGACGCATTGTGTATGTATCTGTCATTTTGAGATTCATTACAAAAGATCGCTAAAAGAAAATGACTCCCCAGTTCAGTGCAGTTTGGGGTTGGTTCATAAGCACAACAGCATTGTAATTAAAACCCACAATGAAACACTCAGAGACTGCAGGGGCAAAAGCTGTGGCATTCTCAATTGACCTGAACGATCATCTACTCTCAGGTAATACAGTTGTGATGAAATTCGCCAGCGATAAAAGGCGAAAATGAATTAATGACAGGCACAGGCTCTGTTAGTATAATGCGTGTAACCAAAATAGCAACAGAGAGGTAAAGGGGATATTTGAAAATGTACTCCCTCTAAGCAAGTATGCCCTATGATAAGAATCTTACCTGGCTTTAATGCTGTGGCATCATTTCCTCATTTCTGGATCAAGGCAATGTGGATATTGTTATTTAATTATGTAAAAACTTCACAATTTGCTTTGGTGTAATTTAACTACACAGCGATTAGATGAATAAATCTTCTAGAAAGTTTTGGTAGATATTTAAAGGTTCGTATATTAAAATATAATAATGCTGTGTATCTTACAATAGTGTATCACATAATTATATTAGATCATTCTAGTATTGAAGCACAGTCCGACAAAATTCATTAATGTCCCACCAGACATAAGAAAAGTATAATGATATTTTTAAAAAGAAATTTAAAAAATAGATCAAAAGATTTCAGGAAAAAAACCCGTATTGACACGCTACTATAATACTTTGCCACAAAACAACAACAACAAAAAAACATGTTTTTATCATTCTAATGTCAACATTCTTCCAATTAAGTCAGGGTCATATACCTTAATGAAAGCAGTCAAGCACATAGACACTTTGCCTGACTCGAGTTTCCACTGTTGACTAATCATTCCTTATTGTTTAACCTGAATCCCCTGGAGAAAAAGTAGAAACTTAATGGAGCAGCGAATGGTTGGACAGCACCTGCCACATGTCCAGTAATGAGGTGCTGAGGCTAATGTGAAAAAGCGTGAGACATCATCATTCCATTCTTCAAAGGCCATGGTCGCCCATAGGGTGCCAGGGACACTGTCTTCCACTCCACTGTCTTCAGAAGACGATCAGTGTTTAAGTTCTAAAGTTTGGTTCAGGCCTTTATGAATTAATTATCATGAATCCGTTTATCATGGGGACTTCGACACCTGCTATACTCTGTAGCTACCCGGAGCTAGCGGTAAATCTTCTTATCTTCCATTTCTAAGCATCCCCTTGTCCCTGAATGAACACTTCCCTCTTCTTCTCTTTCACTGAAACTTAATGGAGGAGAATCGAGTCACAGAGGTGGGACCTAAAAGATCATACGTTTGGCCCCTTACCCAAAGCTGGAGTCCTTTTCCACACATGGGTGATGGATGATCAAATGGTTATCTGCGTGAACCTCTGATGTTACGAGCCTCCTTCTCCCTAAGTCACTTAGCCTTGAGCAAACGTTTTCTTTAGAAAGGCTCTCCTTGGGAGATGCCCAGGCCTGCTCTCTGGAGTTCCCGTTCAGTCCTTTGAAATCTCTCTTGAAACATAGACTGGATTTACTACTGAATTCACCTGACAGCCACTCAAACGGTATTTTAAGTCTGTGTTTCTGTTACCCCGTGTCTCCACAACTCCAGACTAAACGGCCTCAGTTCTTTTCCTGGACTTCAAAGGTTTGTTAAATGACTTTGTTTCCAGAACCTTCCCCTCCACATCCACACTGCCCTCTTCAGGGCTTGCTGGATGCGTCGATGTCTTTTAAAGGCACAGCCTCCAGATAGAGCTTGGCGCGCTAGCCTGAATGCAGTCCATGACACTGTCACTTTTCTTAAGCTGGGTTCCAAGTTTCTATTACCTGCTTTCGCACTTTTCTCAGACTTCATTTGAGCTTCGTGGACAATCGAAGAGCTCTACCTCTTCCTCAAGCCACCTCTCTATCTCCAGTTAGGTTTATTACAATTTGAACATAAACGTCTGTCATTTTTTGAATCTGTTTCAGTCTCATTCTGAACTTTTGATCTAATTAAATTATTATATGTAAATTTAAACTTTTAAAAACCTTAATTTTTCTCTCCTATTATTTATTCTTCCTAGCTTAGTGCCACCTGCAGATTCGATAAGCATGACTTGTACCTTTATGGGAGTTTTTGATGACATTGAGTAAGACGGGACCGAGTGCCTGCCATTGTGGATTCACCCCCTTTGTTAATTAGTGCCTGATAGTCATAGTTTTAAAGGCCATCTCAGTGCATGACCGTTTCTTCTACATTTTACTGTCTGGTCCACAAAGGTTCCAGAAAAAAAGTGTCTAGTACTTCATTGCAATTGTTCATTTATTTAAACCTTGCATCGTAATGGTAGAAAAGTAAGTATATGGTGTGTGGGGAAAGTATATTGATTTATAATCAACTAACAGGACATCTTTCAATATAGAAGAACTATATGTTACTGTGTTCACCTTTGACTTTACCTAGATCACATTCTTCTCCAAACTAAAATTCTATAGTTAGTAGCCCTCATTTCACAGTAAGTGATGATGATGACGATGAGGGTGGTGGTGGTGATGATGATGGTGATGATGACGAGGTAGTAGTGAACATATATTTAGCTCTTGCCAAGTGCCGGGCTCTGTCTTAAATGCTTTACAATTATTATCTCATTTAATCTTCACGACAATCTTGTGGCCTGAGTGTTGCAGTCCAACGCTGTTTGGACACTCAACAGCTGTTAGGTTCTCTTTGGTAGATACTGGAAACCAGTCAAGAAGAACAAGGCCGTAAAGGTGAACTACTGCTCAAGCACGTCACTGTCGGGTTTTATGAAACATCAAATTCTCCCACATATATAACCATTTATTACCCAGCACGCACCCAAATCCAAACTGTTTTGTTAGCTTGGCAACAACAACAACAAAAGTTACGTTCTCTGTCCCTTCAGATATTCTAAGCATCTGTTTGCATGAAAAGTTTGCCTGATGCAGTCACAAAAATTTACTGGCTCATTAAAAATTCTGGGCAGCGACTTCTCTAGAATATGACAGCACCCACCTCATGGGCATGCCCTCACCAACGATGAGGTCAAGGAAAGTGACCAGAAAGTGCTGAGAGGAAGCAGAACAGTTAGGAAAGAGGGATTTGAAACGAGGAGTGAGGAGTCGGGTGAGAATTTATTTGGGTCACTTGTCACATATTCATACTCCTTATCCTACACTGGCTTTGCTCAACTAGCGAGAAATAGGTGTGCCCCTTGGGACGCTTAGCCCAGATTGACATATGTGCCACCCATTTAAAAAAATTTCTTAGTATAGTGAAAGCACTATTATTGCCCGAGACAGATTGCTTCTGGTCAAACAAGGACACCGCAGTAAATATATCAACACTAAAAACTCCTAAGCACTGGTCAGGACTGGTAAATTTCCTGAAAGGAAGGAATTTAGTTCTCAAGGACTTGAAATTAGAACTCTTTCTCCTGCTGCTTTTATTTTAAAATACTTCTGCCTGGGAGAGAGCGCTATGTGGAGTTAGTACTTTCTTACATCTCCACAGCACTGTGCAGGCTTAACCGAATTTGGGTGGGGACATTTTTTTCTTGCTTTCTTTCCAAATGCCTATTAGAGAACTCTTTTTTTCCCCCCAGGGCTTACCTCTGTCTACTACCCTGGAAGATAGATAGATTTTTGTCGAAACTTCTATAGTAGTGCAAAGGGGGATGCTTTTCACAACCAGCACAGATGTGTACGGTGATAGCTTACCTTTATTTTGGCAACGTGCTAGTCAGTGATTTCGAATTAGCTACCCACAGATGGATGCGGTACTAGGTATGCTTGATAATACACTTTGAATGCACTTGTAAAGGTCACTTAAAATCCATATTGTGTATATAGAAACATTTAGATGGTATATACACATCAATCTGGGTGAATGTAATATATGCGCATAGTATATAGTATACATATGTATATCGATTTTTTATATACCAACTGAATGATCAAGTAAGAAAGATGTAACACCAAAATCGAAGTGTTATTAATGGCTCTGTACTGGAGAACTGATGGAGATTATTCAGGCATGGTAAAATCTCCCTTCCGATCCCCTCCACAGAGGACAAGTCACTACTACACCAAGCTTGGCCCTTGTCTCTTCCCTTGCCCTTTGATTAAAGATTCCGATCAACTGACTTAAGAAGACGTCAGACTTTGGAGAGCCCCTGCTCTTTCATGCACCACTCTGGTCTCCAGTGGTTCTTGTACTATCTTTAAGTGAATAACAACGTTCTTGGCTTCCTTCAGCTCAATAAACTGAAGTCATACCAGAGGTACCTGTTTCAGCGTGCCCATTGCTTCCTTTGTATTTGTTAACTGTGTGTTTTTAAGGCTCCTAGGTAGTGAATACCCTTCATCTCCAGGCAGATTGCAGTCTGCTAATATAATCATCCAGCGTCTCCTCTGTTGCATCGTTAGCTCCGTGTGTGTCTAGAAACTATCTATATGAATTTATAATTTATCAGCTTGTACCAAACTATCTCTTTGCAGTTGGTGAGAACCGTATCCTTTGCACACATCAGTTCCAGGAATTCAGCAGGCTATTACGTAATAGTGAGTCTTTCAGTTGATTCAGACACGACGTTCCTGAAGTCCCAGGTCTAATCTCGATTACAGCTCTTTCAATTTCTGTCCTATACCTGCGCTGGTTGGTGGTCCCATAGTTGTCTTTTGGGCCTGGGGAGGGCCAGTTGAAAATGTGGATGAACAAGTACAAACCATTTCCTAAGACAAGGGGACACGGCTCAAGCCTAGATCATGGTTCATCTTTTTCTGAAGAGAGACATTTTTGTATAGATGAAACATATTTGCACAGAGCATTGTATGGTGGAGTGTGTGTGCACATGTGTAATGTGTCTACATTCACACGTACATATATGTGTCTGTGTGTGTGTGTCAAGGGAGGGGTAGATGTGTTGCTGTATTAATGATGACAGCAAAGTATACCCATTAGTTACCATGGATCAGGTTGTGTGCTGATTGTCAGACCTGCTGTGTGTTTATCTGTGCAAGGGTTTACTATAATGAACGCCCAGGCATTTCCAGAAGGGAAAGGCGAAGATGGATTTGTCAATGCCTCAGGATCTCTCAATGCGTGGTCTACACCCGTGTGTTGGTCAGTGAGCTGTTTGGGCCTCGGCAGGAATTTTCCCACAGAAAGGATGTTCTAACTGGCAGGCTCCCAGGACCGCCCACAAATCCATTTAACCATAACAGAGCGGACGGGCACTGTCAGGGCTGGAGTTGGCTTCCAAGTGGGAAGTCAGCCTGGTATTAATAGCACAGTTCCAGCTGCACTGTGGGTCCAGCAGACTTCTGATGGACCGGCCTGGGAACCGAGGCCCTCTTTGTCACGTTTATGGGAAATGGATTCCTTGGTGAGCATGTGGGAAAGAGGAGCCGCAATAGCCTGAGGACATGGCTTCGCATTTCCCTCTTCTCTAATCACTACCGAGGCGAGGCCGGTGTCCGGCAGGAAGAGATGGAGGGGAATCCTAGGGGGCCCTTCCCCCATCTGGGGACAGGCTGCCCCCTGGACCTGGTTCGGCTCCCGTGGGTCGAGTGTTCCCATGTACAGGATATTTGTCAGTTGGGTGTTTCTAGGTCACCTGTATTGAATTCTATGACATAGATGTCTATTTTAACACAGTAAGTGTTTATCCAGGTAAAGTTATATTAGAATTTAAGGTTTATTTTTATTTTTAAAACTTTTAAAATTTATTTTGACTGATTTCAGCCCTGATTCTGTTCTCATGCTTCCTTAATAGATAAAGGCAATTATTTTCATGCAAATGAAAATAGTGTGCATGGTTGGAGTCAAACATTTCATTTTCTGGTTATAGGGAGAAATAGAGGAAGTGGGTGGTGCAAAATGTGTATGTGACATGTTTGTGTGCGCGCGTGCGCGTGCACAATCTGAATACCACCCAAAGGTGTGTTGGTCAAACCAAGACATGCTTTAAAGAATCGGAACTGTATTTGTAGTCAAGGGAGCTCTTTTTCATTAGTGTATTTGGAAATATTTCAGACCATTTTTTTTGATAGAAGCTGTAGAATTAAATGACTTTTCTCCTTGGGAGTTCTTTCAATATATACATTTTTAAAAAGGATTTTTTAAAGGCTAGATGGCAGCCAGTAAATTGTTTTCTGTTAATGTTCAGTAAATATTTTTGTGATGTAAGTGCTGCTTCAAAGTTATGGGGTGCATATGACCGAAGGAGAAATTGACTTAGTGACTTGATTTTCTCACTCTTGTCATAATTCACAAATTGTCAAATTCATCCTGTCTGAGGCAGTATAAATATGGGAGCTTGTAAATGAATAACAGTTTTAAAGTGCAAATCAGCTCAATGTATATGAAACCCGATGGATTCTTAGGAGGCTTCCTGGTGTTTCTGAGCCCCATTTCTCTTTTTTAGGATTCTATTTTGGGACATAATCATAAAGGCAAAAGGAAGATTTCAGCCCCAAATTACATTCATCTTTAAAATAGTGAGCCCCTGCAGCCTCTCCCGAATGTCGAAAACCTCTACGGAGGATGAATTGCTGAGATAAGGGACCCTTTTCTCCCAGAAGATTATTTAAGGACAAATTATACTATAAAGTCATGAGTATAGAATTATGACAGACAATTCATAAAAATAAATCTCTCTCTGTATAGATAAATCGAGATTATCTCTAAAATTTCTCATTTCACCGAGCCCCATAACTACATATTTGTGAGTGTACAGTTTTCAGAGTGGCAGATCTATTTGGCATCATTCTAACCCAGTTGCTCATTTTGTAGGATAGGGGACCGGAGAGCCCCAAAGGGGTTAAGTGACTTGAGCACAGCTATCGCAAGCAAGGGCAGAGCGGGGAGGGTGATGGTAAGCAACAGTGAGAGTATCCGTCAGCCATTGCAGGTCGTCTGGGTGTACTTACATCTTTTCCTTTCATCCTGACAACAACCTTGCAAGACAGCGTCTCATTCTAGTTTTATAAATGAAAACTGAAACACGAGAGGTTCTCTTGCTGCTCGAAGTCAATAGGCATTAAGAGGCAGAGGAAGAATTCAAATGCACACCTACCGATTCTGAAGGTCTTGGGTCTCCGTTGTGCTAGGCTGGCTCCCAGGTATCTTTGTAGCCTAAAATCCAAGCAGTATTTCTTCTTTGTATATGTTTACGTGTAATATGTCAAGAGCACCTCTATCTAAGCGACCACTGTGGTTGCTGAATTTCATGGGTAGTAGTGGGTCTCCTTACTTTGGTTTTAATTGAATTTAATTAAAAAGTTATTGTCCCTCTCCTGCTAGATTTAATAGCATTCCAAAATTTGTCTTCAATTAATGCCTCCTTTTCTTCTTTGGAAATTATAGACTTTAAAATGCCTCATTCCTTTATTTAGATCTAAAGAAGAATATACTTCTTTCTCTCATTTGGTGATTCATTAATTCAATAAATAGGTACTGAATGAGAACATTCAATAAAGATGTACTACTATGAGCAGACGCTGTTCTGGGCTTGGAGAGGTAGCTCTGAGTAAAACAGACACATTCCTGCACTGGTGGCACTTTCATTCTAGTGTGTCGGGGGATAGCCAGGAAATAGCAGAAAGTAAAGTATGTGACGTGGTGATAAGTGTCCTAGAAACAAAAAATAATGAAGGAAAAAAATCAAGGAAAGGAGACTCCAGAAAGATGGGGTGCTGGTTACTCAAAAAGGACTTCAATGAGATAGTGAATTGGGGGAGTGTTTGTTATCACATTATCGATTCAGTAAAAAATGCTGGTAGATGTTTATTTTTTTCAGCAAATTCCTTTCCAAAACTGGAATATTCCAATTCCTATCTCTGTCTCCATGATACATCTTCCCATCCATCGTCCTTGGGAATCTCTCGTTATCCCCACAGCACAAGAAACAGGAATAAACTGAGTTGCCCGTGAATGGCGGGAGATATGACTAGAGAACAAGGCAAGCGCAGGGCCAGGTCCGCTCTTCTCAAACACGCAGTTTACAGGGGAGGAGACCAGATTTCAGAAATGTCGAAATGACTAATCCAGAGTCACATGGCAATGTGCTCATTATTTCATTCATCTAGCAAGTTATGAATTGAGTTCCTACAGCGGGCCAGGCTGCTGAGGCGGAGGCAGGAGGTTGACCAGGACTCACAGGAGATGCCCTCTGGCCTAGAGGCACCTGCAGGAACTTCTGACCCCAACCCAGTGCCCGTCCCTTATATCATCATGGAGAGTCAACTCTCTTTTCCAGCGTCCGAAGAGAATGAGAACGGCGCTCCCATTTGTATTTCCCACTCTGCACTTCAAGTGTGTTATGGATTGCATGAGACCACATCGGCTGGCCTGGGAGCGCCACGATCACCATGTATATCATTGTTTCTATGGGAAAATGTATTCAGACTTTCAAACACCAACCATCTTTACAGACTTTCCAACTGCAGAGTGTCTGAGTTGGAAAATATGAGCATAGATTGTTTAGGGTTCATCGAGGCAACCCTTGGCTGCCCAACCTCCAAGACATTGGCCATCTCCTAGAGTAAATGACACCCTCTTTGGTCCTGAAGACAACATCAGAGGCGATGTACATGACCAGTAATAGCTTTTTCAAAATTATATGAAAAAAGTTGTCTTTTCTTCACTGTGAAGATAAACTAATAGTCAAAAATGGTCACCTTTAAGAAAAGGTGCACAAATGGTAGTCCGTGGAGCACGCATACCAGCCATTTCATAGTCTGTCATCGTTCTGTAGGGCCATGAGGCTCTACAAGGGGCTTGTAGCTCATGTACTCTCTGTTTATTACAGTACCGTTGCGTTTCCACACGTGGCAGTAGTCAGCATGACACCCCAAATGCGCGTCGAGTGGAATGGAGGGAAATGTTCTCTTGGCCATTTGTAGCAAGTGTGGTTATGCTGTGGGCATTGCAGTCCATCCCCGTCATCACCTGCTTGATTAGAACGACACCGCTGGAGATAATAAGGATGTCGAATTTATATAAGTTTCCTAGGGAAGCATGAACTTGGATTGAACTGCAGTAGATGCCCCACCGAAGTTCAAAGGAAATATGATTATGGTTGCCTTGGCAACCATAGCTCTGCACTCGCTTTGTTTTATTACTTACTATTTTCCTGTTTTGGGGTCATTTTGAGGAGAAACAAGGGAACGGGTATCAGCAATGTCTCATTTTTAATTTATGAGTCTGCTGGGAATGATACAACTTTATGTAGCTACAAAAGTGTCTCCTTTTCTTAAAATGTCCCCAAATACTGGAAAGTACAGTCAGGTATGTGAAATGAAGTAACAACAGGCTATAACTGAGGTTGAAACATAAATATCATTTTTGCTCTCTATATAGGTAATTATTTTTAAAGGACTAGAGAAAATTATCACTCATATTTCTATCTAGCATACACCTTATGACTTCTATATTTTTTTTAAAGGGAAGAATTCTTGGTCAGTAAATTTCCATAAGTATTTTTATATGTGATGCAGTTATTCAATTGCAAATAGCTATTCAATTAAAATAGTCTACTCCAGGAAAAGGGCCGGTTTGACAGACTGTCAAACAGCAATATTTTAACAATATATTAAATTATTTTTAAATTTTTCTTTTATTTTTCAATTACCATTGACATACAATGTTATATTAGTTTCAGGTATAGTGATTAGACATTTATATAACTTATGAAGTGATCAACACAATTAGTCTAGTACTCATCTGACAAACCATACTCAGTTATTACAATATCTATTATATTATCAATCTTCCACACATCCTCTGTTGGTTTCCGTTGTAGACTTCATCAGTTTTTTTTTTAAGAGAAAAGGTGATGATTAATACCTGAGTCATTAGAATTGCTTTCTTGGTCTTAAAAGAAAGATATAGTATAAATGTACATTATCACGTGCCTACAAAAAGTTATCGAAAAACATTTTATTTTGTCCAATCACGTATTATTAAACTTCTATGGGAAAAGTTTACATGTTAACACTCTAGGACAGGACTTAGGAAAGTTATTTTGTAAAGGTAAATATTTTAGGCTTTTGGGGACATACTTTTGTCACAGCTACTCAACTCTGATAATATCTGAGAACAATCCAGAGACAATACGTAAAGGAGTAGACTGGACTGTGTTAAATTAATACTGTTTTTACAGAAACAGACAGCGGCCTGGATTTGGCCCGTGGGCTGCAGTTTGCTAACTCCTACTCCAGGAGAAAAATTTTTCTACTTACTTATCACAGCCCACAAGTGAGTGTAGTGCTTCAGGCAAATTGGTTCTTTTAAAAGATGTGCTTTAATGGCTGTCCTTCCACTGCCTTTTGTGTAAAATGTCACAGTCGCTACCATATTTGTTTCTAGAGAAATGAGAGAGGCATGTAAGAGGGTAGAAGCAGATATTTCATAATAGTTTGCTTGGTTTAAAAGCTGATGGAACATTTGACAAAAGTAAACTAATAAGATTTCCATACATGTCGGTCAAGTTCAAAACTGATCTTGAATATCAAAGGCCTAACGCCCCATCTCTGTGAATGACAGCAATGTAAACTGAGCAGGGAGCTGTGAGTTGGGGTCTCTTTGCCTCCAGCTGGCCTCTCCTTCCCTGTGACATCCCTACGGGGGTCTCCTTGGTTACCTGACACCAACGAAAACATGTTTTCTTTTTTATTTTCCTTTAGAGTATTTTCTAGTGCTGTGTTTAACCTGATTTTTAACATCTTTTAGTTTTAATCAAATATTTCAAACAAAAAAGTAGAGATAAAAATTAATACAAAAACTGTGTATTTCTCATTCAGATTTAATAACTGCTAACATTTGGTATTGTTCGCTTCGAGTATTTTTTATCTTTTTTTAAATGAAATAATACATATGTACACAGTTGAAGCCTACGCTGGACTTTTAGTGTACACGATTTTCCCACATTTTAACAATTTTTAAGGAGGCAATTTATTTTCAGATGTATATGCATTCTTTCCTAATTATTAAAATGAGTTCTTGGGAGCCAAGAGGATAGAAAGTTTAGCGATTTCATTTCAGATGTGCACAGTATGACCAGTTTTGTCCGATCTGATACAGTTTTCTGTCCATCCAGAACTGAATGATGCTATCAGTTTACTCTCAAAAGGGACTTCGTGAACTCCCCACATCTTCTTCTGTATGGTAAATGATATGTACATCTAAGAGACAGTGAATATAATCATTCTAATTCACAATAAAGGGCTGGATACAGGTTTTCATTTCCTTGGCAGCTTTTTCAAATGCATTATTCTCTGCTGCCCTTAACATAATTGATGTATTGTGGAGCAAATGTTGTTCACAAACAAACGTTCGGTCATTAGATCCTTGGGGCATCCTGTGTGATGGTAGGAACAGATAGCATTGCATTTATCTCTCGTGTGACGAAAATAAGGCACAATGACGTCAGTGCAATGCTTGTAGCTCTTGGCTTCACCTTAGCACCACCTGGTGAGCTTTATAAAAGTATTTGTGGATCCCTGAGCCTACCCACAGAGATTTTATGGACCAGGCCGGGATGGACCATGGTCATCAGTATATTTCATTGATTCTACTGTGCAGTCAAGGTGAGAATCTCTGGTGAACCAGTAGAACTGTTCCAGATCTTTCAACCCTGTGGTTCTCAACTGGGGCTATTTGCCTCCCCACCCCACCCCTCAGGGACAATGGACAATGGGGCAGTTTTAATTGCCACAACTTGGGGCAAGGAGGTGCTCTTGGCATCTAGTTGGTAGAGACCGGGGATGCTGCTAAAACATCCTACAGCCTCCCTCCTAACATAGAATTATCTGATCCCACATGTCAATAGAGCTGAGACTGAAAAACTCCCATTTAACCTGTAAGTGCTGGATTAAAGTCCCTCTGACTCTAAGCCATTGTTCTTCAGTCCCAAGCTGCTAGGTTATTCCAATTAGTCATACTCTTATTATTGCTGCTAATAATGTATATTTTAAGTAGGTTGCTCTTCGAAGCTAAAATGTTTACAGTGACTTTTTAGTTATCAGGAACTAGGTCAGCTTGTGTCATAACCACACTAGGATTGGCAGAAATCCTACTTTCGTCAGAATACCAGAAGTAACACAAAACAAACAAACAGACACAAAACAACACAGCATCAAGAAGAAGAGCTATTTCTCAACTTAAGTGTAAGCCCGATCCCAAAGAAGAAATCTATATTATATAAAGCAGTGGTTCTCAAACCTGAGCATGCATTGAAATCCACTGTAGAGCTTGTTAAAACGTGGGCTGCTGGGCCCTACTCCCAGGGTGTCTGCTTCTGTAGGTCTGGGGTGGGGTTGGAGCATCTGTATTCCTAACCCATTTCCATCTGAGACTCAAGCTATGGCCCTGGGACCACGCATTGAGAATGAGTGATGCAAAGTGTGTTTCTACAGTCTTAACTTTTCAAGTGGATATTAACCTCAGGGCTGTCTATTAAAGTTATAAGTTACTATTCCTAAGCATGCAAAAATCACCTCATCATAGTATACAAATAACTTAAAGATGTGATTTATCAAGGAGTACAAGGACCTTCTAACTCTACAGTTATAATCAGGACAGAGCTATGGAATGAAATATTTTGTTCCCACTTCTAAGAGCCACAGGAGTTAGCTACTCTCCACTTGATCGGAAATGAGATGATGCCAGTTCACTGAGGCATTTTAAAATGCATCTGGTCAATGAGAGAGTCGATTTTCTGTGGTACCTGATGTGCATTCTTCAAATTAAAAGTGGATGCTTAAATGCAAAAGGACTTGGACTAAATTTTCCTAGCTTTGTATACATTAGCATAGGATTATAAAAGAGTGGAAGGATATCTAAAATTTCAGTGTAATTTATTACCTATCTGTAAAATAACACATCTAATTCCTTAACTAATTGGAATATTGGCACAGGTGGCTAAATGATCTTAGAGTTAGGTATGGAATCTGAAACATATTTTGGGTGTTTCAGGAGCAAGTCATTTATTCTTCCAGTCCATCAGCCAGTGACACTTTACGGACAGCGGTGATTTAGGTGACGTGTTTTGTGATTTTCCTAAACCAGCCTAAAGTTAGATAGTACAGCATAGTTTGTAGATGAAAAATCTGAATGCCGAAGTGGTGGAGTTTAAGATTACCCATCTCTTATTTTCTATAGCAAGAGATCATAGAAACTAGAATATACTCTTATCTCGGCCTCTTGGATGTTTTCTGAATCCCTTGGTAGTGAAGATTTTATTTCTTTCTAGAACCTGGCACCCTTTGTAGATTCGTGCTTTCACTGAAGTTATATAAATAGGTATATGAGAAGTCCACGCATTTCTGTATTTCATGAATTTCACATAATATATTTCAGCCGCACTGAAATTTAGGATCCTCCTAAAAAGAATCCTAAAGAGAATCCAGTCTATACTGTCCCACGTGCAGACTTTTAATTGGGAGCAAGGGATTGAAAAGAATAAAGGAAAACTATGGGAGGATTTTCCAAGAAGTAAGCGCTTCTTGTAAGCGCTTCTGCCTCACTGGTGTTGATGAGACGTGGGGCAGTCAGAGAGATGACATTCCCAAAGGATAGCTAAATAACCACGTGCCGGAAAAGATAGTATAAAATGCAAACTGCTAAAAGAGCAAATAAAAATCTGAGAATAAAAAAAAACAAAGTACCCGTTAACATCGTTCTGCTGTTGTGTGTTTAAGAGCAAACCGGAAGTTCCTATGGCATTGACTTCTGCGTGCATAGCGACAGAGAGAGCTCGGTGATTCAGCTTGATAAAGAGGAAATTAGCTCACCATTTCCCTTTCCCCAAATCAGTCAGATATCCAAATATTTCATTTTGAAATGGTATATCCATCAACATGTTCTAATGGATAAAAGTCAGTGGTGTGGATGCGTGGGGGAAAGGTCACAAGATGAAATTTGTATGTCATACACTTACTTTAGAGAATGCGACTCATGTTTAAAGAATCTATTAATATCTCTGCATCCTGCTTTCCCCCCATAGAATGGGGTTTCTCAGTGGCATATGTTGAGTGTTTTTCTTTTACAATTTACATTTTACATTTATACAATGATGAGTAATAATTTGGCAAAAGAAAACAATTTATCAGCCCATATAACTTTGTTCCAGTGAAAGTTGATGGTGATATATTTTGAGAAAGAAACATTGTTCAGCTGCGAAACTATAATTCCCTGTGTGTAACGGCCCTCCAGGGAAGGGTTAGATTTTGCCAGCATCATATGTGAAGTTTAGTCATTATCAACAGCACAAAGCAGAGGTCAGCCGTGGGTGTATGTGTGGGAGGCACCATTATGAAATCAACCCACAGCCACTGCACCGCTGGGGTGAGCCAATACAAACAGAGCCAAATGTCACAAAGAAATGCTGACATTTTATCACATGATTATTTTAAATATTATTTTACCACTGTGTCTTTTCTTGTCTTGTTTATCCTCCACATCTTTATTTTGTTTCTGGTTTCCTTTCTTTAGACCGATAAATGAGAAATGGGGAAGTATGGCGTGAGTCAGTACTTGATCATGAACTTGGGAAGTTAATTGACTGCCCTGCAAAAGAGCCTCAAACCTGTGGACCTTGGATTTTTAGATTTGTTCTGGGTTGACTTAGGTTTTAGAAATATAATTTTCTTAATTTATTTTTTAATTTTCATACCGCAGAATTCATCTTTTGGGTGTACAGTTCTATGAGTTTTGACAAATAATAAAGTTGTGTAACCACCACCGCAATCCGGACACAGGAATGGTCTATCACCTCCCCCACTCTGCAAATTCCCTTATGCTGCCCCTTTAATCATCACTCCTGTACTCCCAAGCCCTGGCAACCACTAATCTGTTGGAAGTATTCAATTTTGACTGTTTACCTTTTCTACATTCATTCATGCAACAAATATTTATTGAGAGTACCACCTGCTGAGCTCTGTTTGAGGTGCTGGGCATGCAATGGTGGACAAGACTGACGTGGAGCTTTCCATGCAGAAATAAGATCATAAACGATAAATAGTAAATCCAAATTGTGGTAAATGCTGTACAGGAAGCAGATTCCTATGATAAGAGATATCAGAAGATGAAATCTAATTTTAGATAGAGGATTGGAGAAGGCCACTCTGAGAAGGTGGCATTTAATCTGAGGACCGGAGGCCAAGAAGGAGCCAGGAATGTGAAATGGGCAAAGGATGGGGGCGCATGCGGCGATCATTCCAGGTAGAATAAACAGCATGTACAAAACGGGGGTCAGGGGTCTAGTGAGAAGAGGGAACAGTGGCGTGAGGTGCTGTGGCCAGATAGGCAGGGCCTGGGTAAGGAGTATGTATTTCATTCCGGTGCAACAGGAAGTCACTGAATTTGGGTGTAATTTTATTGACGTTTTGAGTTCTGCGTAGAAAATTGATTGTCGGTGGGCATGAATGGACGCAGGGTGGTTATTGACTATGGCAATCATTCAGTTGACTGTTGATGGAGGATTAGGCTTGGGCAGCAGCTGTGGAAATGGAGAAGGGATGGATTTCAAATATATTTCAGAGGTGAAAAAAACAAGACTAAGTGTTTGATCAGATATGGAACAGGGGGCTGGTGAAGGAAAAGAAGGAATCAAATGAGACTCTTGCTTGTGCTTGAGCAACTGGGTCGGTGATGCTATTTCACCAACGTGAAGAAAATGCTGAGAGCAGAAGATTGTGGAGGGAAAAATAAAAAGTTGTTTTAGACAGTTCGAAATAAAGAAACCTATAGATACCCATGTAGAAATGGATAAGTGTGCCTTTAGAATTCGGAAGAGAGCTTGGAGCTGGAAAGAGAAATTTGTGTCTTCACCTGACTATTAATTATCTATTATATCATTAACCTAGAATTTATAAATATATATGTATTAAGATGCTTTCGATATGTTATATTAATATATTAATCCATATCATAAGTGTTATTTTATTTATTGAGGGCCCACTATGAGCGAGGCTCACATGAGGAAATGGGGAAGTGATGGTAAAGAGGCAGGCTGGCAGGAGAGATAGGACGTCATTAAATAGTCACACGTGTTTGTGTAAAATTAGAGTGACTATTTCCACAAAGGAGAGGGTTCCGTTAGAGGGCACGACGGGGAGATTTGAATTAGTCCAGGTGGAGGCGGGACTTAGGAAAGGCTTCCCAGAGCACTGGAAGACGAGGAAGGGGAGACAGGACACCCGGTCAAAGAAAGAGCGTGGACGAAAGGTCACGTGACGGAAGACCAGCGATTTTGGTTCTCAGATGTCAGATGTGCTGTGATTCCGATTTCGAAGTCTGGGAGCGCATCCCAGGAGCGACGTTTTCATAAGCACTTCAGGCATTTCGTTTCTTCGACAAATATTTATTGAGCGCCGAGGTGTGCTTGGGACTCTTCCAGGTGCTGGGATTGCAGCAATTAATGACAAGCTTCCCTTTCCTCGCAGAGCGTTTCTGGGGGAGTGTGACACAGGAGGCTCCTAGATCCTGGGCACATCTTGAAAAGGTTTGACTTAAGACATGTTGGCCTACGACAGAGCCACAAGGAGCACCATCGTTTAGAGCTGGAGAGGACGAGTAGCAAAGAAGTCAGATCGAGTGGTTAGTGAAGGTAGAAGTGAGGAAGGCGACGTATATGGCAAAAGCTGCGAGATGAAAGGGATTCAAGATGGCCGGGTGAGTGGCCAGTGGGGTCTCATACTGCTGACGGGTCAGGCCGAAGGAAGATGGAACAGTCCCCCTTGAGCTTTCTACCCTAGCATCATCGGTGATCTTGACTAAACCAGTTTTATCTGCGTAGTGGAAGTACAAAACAGATCGAATTGCGAGAAAGAATGATTGGCAAGTGAGAAGATACTGGCAATTGGAAAGTGAAAAATTGCTGATGACTCTGGGGGAATTCGCCTCAGCTCAAGACTTCGTTATTGTCCCGCAGGAAAGGATCTTGTGGCAGCGGGGAGGTTAATCAACTTGTCTTAGCCTAAGTTGCCATCTACAAGGAGGAACAAAATAATTCATCCCGACATTGGGATCGCTGAGGACGAGGTGTGGTGGGATATGCACGTGATGAATACTCACTGAAAGTACTGGCTTGCATTTGGAGAGTGCTTGAAGTTTACCAATCACACATTACACACGGTATAAAATTCTCATTGAATATCTTACTAAATATCAAGTGCAAACAAAGGTAAGATCGGAATTATCGAAATGATTTCAAGAGAAGAAATAGGAGAAGTCTCAAGCAGCTCGCCCACTTGTACTGCCAGTAAGCCACGGCCCCTAGAATTGATCAGGAAGCGTGTCTTCTGACTTGGTTCTGTGCCGTGTTTGCTCCACTTTATGTTATAATTTAATTCCTCTAAATTTGTAATTCCTCTAGAGTTGTAATCTGCATAAGTGGAGACCAAGTATTCATTGACTCCACATCCCCGCCCCCACCACCGCCTGACACAGGCAAAGTTCTCCACTGTGAGTGGAATGTAAGCACAATTCCTGGACCCTTGGCTCAGCCTCCTTGGGCTGCTCTTGTTTCTGACGCTCCAGTGAGTGTTCAGGAGAAATGCTTTTGACTTCAGAGCCCCAAGCTCATTTGGGTACACATATCAGCAGTGGAGAATATGGTATGTGTAGAGAAAGCACTTGAAAATAACAGTGGATATGATATAGTGTTAGCAGGAAAACAACACATGTATCTTATTTTATTGAAAATAAAAACACTAATAGTAAAATATAAGGAAACAAAACTGTTAGGTTTAGTTAAGTTTTATAACATAACAATGTATATATAAGATTATTATCTATTTTACTATGAATATATGTATCTCCATCCGTCCATCCATCCATCCATTCATCCATCCATCCATCCATCCATCCTGGTGCATTTTTTTCCTCCAAAAGGTTCTGTAATCATCAGAGAACACTAGTAGGAAGATTCCCCAGAGGCTCAGAGATCAAGAAGCATTCTCAGGACTCACTAAGGAGCCTGGAGACAATGGGCTCTAGGAGTCCTGTGGAGAGCTTGAAAACTGTCTGTCACCTCTTGAAAGAAAGAACTGTAAGAGATGAAGTAGACTTACTCTGCGCAGGTCTCCACGGAATCTCACTGGCACAGAGGACTGGCATAGGACAGGCATGTGGAGAAGACTTACCAGGGCCTGCACTAGGTCCCATTAGTACCCTGCAGCGGCCAGAGTGGCCTGCAGAAGCTGTGCATTTTGGGTCATGGCTACAGTCCGGGTGAGTATTGCCTGGGAACTAGAAAAGGGAAATGGAACCAGACCACCCCCAGATTCCCTCCCAAATCTCTTGGATTGAATCATTTGAAATTGCCATTTTTATAGGTCCAAAATGCTTAAGTATTAACTGTTTCATACAGTTCAGCCAGAAAGCGTGATCTTGGTAGTACATGCGCGGAAGGATGCATGGTGGGAGACCTTCTCGTTGGTTTGAACTTGACCAATTGGTAGCCGTCTGGGACCGTACGTTAAAACCGCTCAATTTCGTGAGCCAGAGCAAAGGCATATTTGTTCATGACTCTATTTGAATAATATCTTGGATGAGAGAGTGCCAACATCATCTATTTATTACCTTCCATGCTCAGTGATTATGTGAAAAGAAAGGAAAAGACCTTTAAAGCTGGGGTGATTGTCTAGACAGTCCTAAAATAGCTACTCCCAGGTGCAAAGGAAACAGTAAAATGCAGACAAAGCATGAGGGTCCTTTGCCAAAAATGCAGTGTGTTTGAACTTTCAGAGGCTCCCTGAAAATTCTGAAGGAGAAAATGGCCAGATTACTAAGTCCTGATAATTATGATCATTAGTTACCTCAAGTTACCACCACTTACTTCACACAGAGGCATTTTCTGCTCACTAAATTAAACCAAAAAAATTTTCTGAGATAATTATTTGGATAATTCAGAGCTAAAATAGTCCAGGCTGAACTATTTAGCTGACTAAAACACCTGTGCAAGCTTTAATTTAAAATATACAAAAAAAATAAATAAATAAAAAGTGACTTCATTTTTAGCTTCACTGTGGAGGTCTTTTAATCAGAAACAGGGTAGTTTATGTAATTCCTCATCAGATCATATTACATTCTGTAGTGTTGGTACAGTGAACGAAATCGCATTGAATCAAAAAGGTATTTCTGGTTACACAAACTGTGGCTTGGTCATACCGTAGACTACAATTCAACCATAAAGAGAAATGAACTATCGATGCACTCAACTGCTTGCATGGATCTCAAGGGCATCATGCTGAGTGAAGAAAGCCTATCAAAAAGGCTCCGTGCTGTATGATTCCATTTATATAACATTTTTACAAGGAAAAAGAAATGGAAAACGGATTTGTGGTTGCCACATTTAAGAAGGTAGGGGGTAGAGAAGGAGGTCGGAGTAGCTATAAAGAGGTTACATGAGGGACCCTTGTGATGATGGAATGTTCTGTGTCTTGACTATTACAGTAGTCACATATATGTGATAAAGTGGCATGGAATAAATACAATACATTCGCACACAGAAATGAATGCACGTAAAACTGGCAAAATATGAATAAAGTCATCGGATGGTATCAACGTCAGTTTCCTGGCTGTGATATTGTAGTACGGTTATTATGCAGGATAACTGGGGGAAGGGTAACAGGGGAGCTCTCTGCATTATTTCTTATAGCCGAAGGTGAATCTACAATGATCTCAAAATGAAAATTTTAAATTTAAAAATGCATTTTCTCAAAACTGTTGATATTGGGTTAAAGCCTGGGTATTAATTCTGGAAGAGAGGCTCATTCTTGTATTCACTCCACTAGATATTGAGATGGAGGAGAACTCTGATGTCACCAGCAAGCCAAATGACACGTATATCAGTGGATGGGCTTTCTGCACTGTGGACAAGGGAATGAATGTACCCCATCAAACATTTTAGCTTGCTTTGTGTTCGTTTGCATCATAAAACTTACAACTGAAGGTGACTATATACGTACATCTGTAAGATTCATCGGCAGTCAAACTATAGAAGTAAACCAGATGTCATTAGGAAGCTCTGTAATGGAAAATACAAAAAAAAAAAAAAAAAACCCTGCATACTTTGAGTTTATTCAGAGAGGCATATTTCTAGAGGATGGATCTAAGGGGAGCTTGTTATTGAAAATATTGGTAGCAGAAAGAGGGTCATTGAGTGTGAGCAATGGGTCTAGTTCTTGTGAGAACCCTTTAGCTAAACCTTTAAAATCTATTAAAGGAACCAGAAGGAATAGATTCGAATGAGAAGTGAATGTAATAGTTGGAAATATCTTTGTACTTAGGTACTTTACTCTCACTGATTTTGCAATATGCTAAATTTTGTTAGTTGGTTATGCACAAATTCACAGTTAGTTTTAAAGTAAGTTGTAGCCAGTTATGGCTATGGTTTCTCTGTAATCAGTTTCGTTTGCCTGGGAAAGTCCAATCAACAAATAGTTATCATTTATCTTACCCATGACAACACTGGGTGAGGTAGAATAACAGGATTAGACCAAAAGTACTTCTCTACGATGGCCTCACACCTCCAAAACTAATAAAATGGAAGCGTAACACCCAGTAAATCAGTAACAGATATATAGCATTTGAATTCATGAGGACAGTTTGGTTAGCGGGCTTGAGTAAATACCTTTACTTTGCAGCTCACGGAGCCTTGTGTTCATCCTGGCTGTCTTAATCAGTGTTACTCATTTAGAGTGTGAGCAGTTGGCTCGTTTCTTTCATTTTATTTAACAAACTCTTCTAAAATGCCGGCCATTTGCCAGGCACTGTTCCGAGAGCTTCAGAAATTTTAGTTCCTTTTAATACTAAAAGCAAACCTAGGTTATTTCCATTTTGAAGATGAGGTCATTGAGGCACAGAAAAGCTACGAAACTAGTCACAGAGCTAGTCAAATATAGTTTCTTTTTGGGATTCGCCTCTAGACACCAGTCTCTATGATCAAGCCATTAATACTCGTTCGAATGGAGCCCTAAAGTCGACGTGATTGGTGGAGCTGATTGAGAAAGCAAGCGAGATGCTTACATCTGATATATTGAGTCTATCCATTCTTTCATCTGGCTTCATGCCTTCATTCTTTCATCATATGTTTTTTAATTGCAACTGTGTTCAAAGCATTATGGTGGGCAATGTGAACATACACAATTTACATGCTACGCGGGAATTGAGACACAAATCTTTAGGATAAAAGGCCTTTGGGGACAAATGTCCCGACAATGGCCCAGAAACGATATCTCGGTGAGAGCAGATAAAGCAGTGATTGTCTCCAGCTCGGTAATGGAAGGGAGCCTCATCAAAGTCAGCCTGGAAGAGATGGCATTTGAGTGAGTCTCCAGGCGAGGCAGAGGGTTGATATGTGGGAGGGAATTTCAGCTAGCTGGTCCATTAAGTACACGTGCCCAAAAGAGAGTATATGCTCTAGGATCGGAGACCAAGTCAATAGCATGAAGCGGGGGAAGGGAAGGTCTAAGGAAGATGGGGTAAGTTGAGACCAGCATGTCGGGACCAGCCTAGGCGGGCTGTCTGAAGCCCTGAGGGGTTGCTCGTTGTCCTTTTACATACTGGGGAACTATTAGAAGTTTGTAAGCAGTGGAATGGCATCGGTACACTTCTGCTGGCAATGAACGGGAAGGGTTTGAGAAGGGGAGGCTTCAGTACACAGACCATTCTATCACGTGAGTCCATGCAAAAGCCGCTGAGGAGTTCATCAACAAGTTAAACAGAATTCCCATATGAGCCAGCAGTCCCACTTCTAGGTTTATACTCAAAAGAAGCAATTCTATTCCTAGATATTCGCTTCAACGGAATTGAAAACAGGTATTCAGAAAAATACCTGTACACGAATGTTCATTGCTGCTCCGTTCACAATAGCCAAAAAGTGAAAACAGCCCCAGTATCCATCAACAGATGAATGAGTGAACAAAACGTGGTCTATCTGTACAATATGGAATATAGCTTGGCCATAAAAAGAAGGAAGCACTGATTCACACTACAACCTGGGTGAACCTCGAAAACATTAGGTCACACATTGTATGGTTCCATTCATAGGAAGCATCCAGAATAAGCAAATCCATAGAGACAGCGACGATGTTAGTGCTTGGAGGAAGGGGAGCAGGGAGCGACACCTAATGGGCACTGGCTTCCCTTTTGGTCAAAATGGGAACTAGACAGAGGAGGTGATTGCACAACACTGTGACTGTACTAAATGCCACTGAATAGGACACTTTAGAATGGTGAATTTTATATTATGTGAATTTCACTTCAATAAAAAACAAACAAACAAACAAACAAAAAACCTATGTGCGCCCAGGCCAAGACAAGGATGGCAGGATGGAGAGGAATAAGGGAAAGGTCTGAGAAGCCACTCAGGTGAATTGGCCAATCGCGTGCAGGTAAGAAGGGAGAGCAGGAGGCGGGGATCCTGACATTTCCAGCTTAGGTGCCAGGATGAATGGTGACGCCGTTCGCCAAGTGACTCAAATGATTAGCTAAATCTATTTCTCTTCATTTTGACTCTGCCACTTACTAGCTCTCGGTCTGTGGGCAAGTTTGTCTACCTTTCTCCCTGTAAAATAAGAACAGTGGTGTCATCGTAATGATGCAATGAGTGACTATTTCTAGAGCATAGACCTAGCACCTAGCATAGGGGAGGCCTTCAGTTAATATTTGTGGAATGCATGGAGGATCATCCTTATTTGTTCTGCAACATAAGACCATCCTATTCGGAGATGCCAAGATGATAGTTGCTGTGCTTTCTGGAATTCCAAGACCCATCTGCATCTCATTAACCCTCGAGAAATTTCATGGGCTCCCTTAGGATTTTAACCATCAGGGTGGAGCACCCTGGAATGTACATAGACCTGTAGCTGGCCTGTAGTACGTGCTAAATAATCCTTAGCTTTTGTTGTGGTGGTGGTTGGCGGCGGTTATAAAATGATGGCCAGCATCTGCTTGCGAATATACTTTAACACAGATCCAGTTCCGGAACTACTTATTGGGAGGAGATGCGGTAGATAACAGAAGTAAGTGTTAGCTAGTTGACTTATTTAATTACTCAAGTAATCAATTCATTAAAACAGTTGTCAAATCCCTTACTTAATTTCAGGTAGGTGAGGAGAAAAACGGCTTCGAATTTTTCAACGCGTCATCTTTCTGTGTGGCCCTGACTAAACAAACAGTTGATGGTGATGAGAATGTTAGATTACTAATATGCAAGTGAAACTTGTGAAATATTGAAAAATGTCTATTGCAATATGGATCCATAAAATCTTTAGCATCGAGAGAACCAATGAATCACTCCCCTAGCATCAGCTTCAGGAACTTCCTATAATGATCTCATAACCCTGGTGTCAGCATTGCCCAGTTCTGTCAGACTTCCTGAAGTTCATTATTAGAGTTTGGAATCTGTTCTTGTGTAGGTGTAATGGGATTAGATGAATTACAGAGATGCTAGCGCTGCCATTTAGAGGAAAAGGTCATTTCTAACACTTGCCTGTTTTAATGAGTCACCATAATACCTCTATGATTGTCAAATTGGTTGTCTTTCAAGAATTAGCAGTTTTATAACCCCAGAAGAATTTGATTAGAACATTCAGTTATTTGATCTGAAGAACAGTCTAGCTGTGAGTTAATGCTGAATGTGTCAAAAATTAAATTGAAATTAAAATTTTTGTGCACTCAAGCCTCGGGTGCCTTTTAGCAATGTCAGGGCTCCAAAATAACTCTAGACTTAGAGATAAGTTGTACTAAAAAGGTTCTGTACTGTTCCCTACCTCATCCAGTCCTGTGCTGTTCCACTAAGTCCTTGGGACACATTTTTCTGTACCGTAGCTATTATCACACAGACTAATAATACTCCGGTGTTTGGAGATGAATATGCAAAATTCAGACATGGTTTCAGGAGCACTTTTATTCCCCAGTAAAATGAGACTATTTTCACCAACCTAATACCACGACAACAGCGTTTACAAAACAAAAGTGATTTTCTTGTAAGGGATTCAATATAAACTATCCCTGAACGTCCTTTGAGAGGGTACCACATTAACGCATGTCCAGAGGAGGAGGCCAGGTGCTGACTGAATCAGCAATAGATGAGTCGATGCTTTTGGCCATCCCAGTAAAGTGTTTTCTAATGGAGTCGATTAACCAAAGATTTACGGTAACTTCTGTGGTCACCACGCCTGCTGTAAATGAAAGTCCAGTCTCTTTGTTTTGACAAACACGGTCTGTTTTCCTCTTTACCATACGATTACACTCAAGAGCAGCTTGTATTTTACTCGAAATGCTTAGGATCTATTCTGAAGTTAGGCTCGGACCCAACGATTCATATCTTTTTAGCCCAGAACCTGCGTTCCTGGCACCTAGTAGAGGGCTTGGTAAGTAGTCACTAAATGAACCCATAATATTTGTGTTTTGGTGGAGAGATGTTTTTTTTTGCTCATCTTTTGGTGTTTAAATGCCTCTATACTCACCAGTACTGCCTCTGGACTGTTACACTCACTTGGTGTGCCTACCACCTGGGAACAAAGGCATCTACCATTCCAGAATTATTTAGTACTTTACAAAACAATTAGTAACATCAAATCTCCTTCCATCTTTAAAAGCTGAACTCATTTTGGCCTTAGAACAAGAGCATCTTGACTAAAATAATTCATACTAACGGGTAAGTGACTGATATATTTTGTCGTGGACCATATTATTTCAAGAGGAACATTTTCTTTCCTTTCAATTCTTGGCAAGGGAATGTGTGAGCAAGATTTGTCTTCTTTCTTAGCAG
>NW_006431911.1:1266971-1272544 GCF_000325575.1 Pteropus alecto
CATTCAGAAACTTGACACCTGTCTCCTGAAATGTTGATGACCCATAATATAGAGAATGTCATAGACACTCGGGAAAAGTAAACACACAGGAAACATTTTTTTTCCTCCTTAGCATAAAGTTTTCTATTTTTCTGTCTGTTTGGTGGGTGAAACATGAGTGATTTATACAGTGCTAGTCCCTAATGCAAAAATACAAAGTAATTTCTATTTAGGAACATAGAGGTTTGTTTGTTTGTTTTTTACTTAATGTGCACTTATTGTGTAATCGATGGATTATTTGTGTCATTTCTATCCCATGATTTAATTAAGGTGTCTACCGTGATGTTATTGAATGGATTAGTAAAAAAAAAAAATGGTTTTATTTGGAAAAGATACTATAAGCCACCGAAGAGACATTTTAGCCAAAATTTAACAAGTGTTCCGTTCACTTGTTAATGAGGCATTATTTGCAGCTGTAAGCAATCATGTTTCTCTGCCATCACTTAGTTTTGTGGAAAATGAAGATGTTTACATAAGGCTATTAAAAGTTTGATTTTAATAGTGACTCCTAAGCAATACAGACTATCACTTATAGTTGACATCAGGGGGAAAAAAAAGATAGACTCATTGCTTAACTTTAGCTGTATTGATATTTATGATGTGTTTTTCTTAGCTCGTCACGTAATTCCTGTTTTACAGTGAAGGCATTGCTTTGACTCAGTATCAAAGTACATTCTTGCTGCTCAAATAAGATATAGTCCCTTAGAAAACAGCACTGCAAGGCTCGCTCATTCGGGGCTGCTCGTACTGTCCCTTCTCAATGTTCTATTTTGTTTTCTGCTCTGTAAATGTCAACAATGGCACGAAGGGATTGCTAATGCTCCACCTTCTCCGGGAGAAGAAAAATCTCTTTGGTAAAATAGGGCATGCTCTCCAAAAGGGAGCCTCTCTCGTTTTAGATTGAGTGGTCCTCGCTTTGTTGCACAGGATAAACCAGCAAAGACTTTTATCTAGGGCAGGGTCTCCCAACCTCAGCAGTGCTGGCATTTGGAACCAGATCATTCTTTGATATGAAGGGCTGGCCTATGCAGAGTTGGGTGTTTAATAGCATCCTTGGTCTCCTCCCACTAGATGCCCATAGTATGTTCCCCCAGTTGTGACAACCACAGATGTCCCCAGACATCCCTAAATGTCTTGTGAGATGCCAAGTCATTTCAATTGAGAAACACTAATCTAGCAAAAGAAACAACTATTTTTGTGAAAGAGAACTTTGATCTAGGATGTTTTCCTCTTTCAAATGAAGGTACATTTTAGATCATTATAATTTCAATAAGAAATGTCAAATAATTGCAGAAGTCAAAGCTTAGGTTTGAAATGTTTATCTGTGTGGAAATGTGAAAAACATAGTGATGATATTTTCTGAACCAATAATTTATAGGTACAGACTAACAAAGATTTTTTTCTGACATGCATTTAATTCTATACGATATCTTTTGGTGATATGATAATATGATTCGATTTAGTGATAAATGAATCATCTGCATGAGAAAATTATTAAAATAAATGAGAAAGAAATGAACTCAGAAAAATTGATTTAAATGATAGCTTTCATATTTTGTCCTTTATTACCAAAGTAGGCATGTTGTCCCCACTTGACTTAATAATTATTCTTAAAATTTTCCAACATTTCTTGTCAAATTTGAGTAATTTCTCTGCATTGGCAGTGAATATATTATCATTTTAAGGTACCGATGAGCATTTTGATCTCCAATTTAGTATCGTTCAACAGTGCAGTCCCATATTTTAAAATCAACATAACCAAGAAAATTTGCCTGTTTTTCTTATATGGAATATTAATTTTTCAGTTGAAAAAACTGTAAGTAGCATCAACCACTTTTGACCTGCCTATACTTTTTCTTTGTTCATTTTACTAGCAAGTTCTACTAAGTAAGAAATTTTAAGGGTGACAATCTCACTTAAACGGTTATCGTAATTGAGTATTTCTGTAATGATCTCTTAAGGGAGGATCTTTTCCCCAACTGACTCGAGTAATTGATACAAGCTATCATTATTTATCTAAGACATATCTGATAACTAATAACAAAATTGTTAGCATTTCAGGGTATACCATCCTCAGCAATGTTATCCTGCGATTCTCTTCAAACAGGGGAAACAGATTGTTTTCCTTCAACAAAAGCATAACATAAGCAACATAATTTCCATGCAGTTTCCAACGCTAACACAATCTGTGCTTCCATTTTGGAGAGAGCATTATGCAAAACAGTGATAACATTTTGGTTTAAGCCCCAGATCGCAAATTCTGGATGAGAATCCTTGGAAATTTTCGTAAGATCATCAGAAATATTTTAGTGGATTTAGAAAATGTTTATACCTAAGAAGCAGTCACTCCAGACTTGTCAGTCTGTTGGGATTAAACAGGAAAATGTGTATACAATACTTTGGCAAAATTCACAGAATGAGCTCTGCGTGAATATAAAATTTCGAACAGTTTTGTAGGATTTACTACATCAATTGATCAAACTAGTTTATGTAATTGCGTGTTATCGGTGCTTTTCACTGGGGGACTGTCGCTCCTCGGGACACTTTTGCCAATGTCTGGAGACATTTTCAATGTCACAGTTGGGAAGGGGTGGGAAGTAGGTGGAGACCAGGGATGCTGGTAAACATCCTTCAGTCCACAGGACAGACCCCCATGATAAAGAATGATCGGGCCCCAACCGTCGAGGATACTAAGGTTCAGAAACTCTCTGCTATAGATAATTCACTAAAATATTTCCTTTATTCTCCAACAATTTCATGAGCCGTTTCTCAGACCTGGGATATTTTGCAACTCTAAAGTTGGCTTCAGTGTTTTAGTGGCCGTGCCAACTATTTTACTCACATATGTCCCTTCACAGTATAAAGAAAAGATAATCTCTTCATTAGCTCCTTATCTCATTCCCCAGAATTCCTTCGTAAAACTTTCTCACTAAGATATGGGCAACTTTGATATTTACGGTCAGTTTATATTAATGATGCAATAAAAGTTTTACTCTCGTCCTGTGACAAATGTGTTTGAATTTCTGATGCAAACTTGTTTTGAATAACTCCTTTATGTTTTATTTTGTGCTTTTAAAATCTGGATTTGAACAATTTGGAAACTGCTATGATGGCTTTAGCTAAACTGTGCATCTTCGTGGTGCGATGGGCAGTTATAAATTCTTTTCGCATCGGTTTATTTTGTTTTTAATAGGATTACATTTAATTTGAAAATGAGCGTGTGTGCTATATCTGTTGAAGTTCTCAAGCTAAGATCTGAGAACCAACTGATTTTTAAAATGAATTTTTTTACTCCATTCATTTTATTGAGAAGTCACTTTTGAGTAGCATGTATCTCATCATTCTTTATAAGTAAAATATTACATTTCTTTAGAAAAGACAGTCATTTCAGAAATTGTTCACTTTTCTTGTCTTTTATACTAATGTTTACTTCAAAATACCATTTTGCAACCAAATTTGTGCCTAATAGAACAAATTTTTAAACAAACTGGAACTACAGATCGATCGTTACATTAAAAAACTCTTAGAAACACTCACCGTTTCTCCGATGGCAATGCTTCCTTCGAATTCTCTTCGCAGCACAGTTTGTGGTGACTTATCTTTATATTGAACGTGTCCTTAACACCAAAAAAACAGTACTTACATGAATATATAGCCGTAGATGTTAAAATGCAGATTTTTGTTTTACTATAATCTATGCGTTCTCTCTTTTGTCACATATATATATATATATATATATATATGCATATTTTAGTGATAGGTTTTTTCGATGTTTGCTGACTGTCATTCATTCCATGGCTATTTGCAATTAGGGCATTTTGAATATTCAGTGGGAACCAGGGGATCTTATATATAAATTGGAATTATTTCACAAAGTCTGAGTGCACGTGTGCGCGTGCGCATGTGCATGAATGCGTATCTCTATCTATAGATATATTAAGCGGGGAAAGAAATGTTTTCTCTGAACTGGCCAAAACCCACCACATCTTGCTCTTTTCCTTTAGGGCACAGATTTTTTCTTCCATCGATCCTGTTCTTCCACCATAAAAGACATTCTCGATTGGTTGCAGGTGGCCATAATTTATAATCATTTCATTAGTGAAATTCGTCATTCTTGAGATTATTCACTTTATCACACATCAACTCCTCGCTGCAGACAGTCTTTGCTTTGACCTCATCTGTAAAAATTTCCTTCCTTTTCCATGTCTGCATTTCACTTTCTAGAGAAATAAGCTTTATTTCGGAAGCATTTGAGCAAATGGAATATGCTCACCAGTGCAAAGTGAGTTCTCTCTTTCTCAAGTTTGCAACTGTTTCTCCATTGAAATTACCAATTACCTTTCCTCGTGTATGTGTCTTGTCTGCCACTAATTGGTACCCGCTGAGGTCTGAGACAGCAGAGCCTGTGTTCTTTAACTTGACCCTGAGAAGATGCAGGCCTAGCTTTTATTTAGGTTAAGGTTGGCATCTGGGGAACTGTGTCCCCATTGCATGCTGCAGACATGTGCCAACATAAGCCTTAAATCAAGCGCTGTCAAACTAGTATGAGGAAGCGGGCCGTAGCACTGTCTCTGAGAAGCTTTGTTCTTTGAACCACATCTTGAGTATGGCTGACGTGGTTGACATCCAGCAAAGCCAAAATTTACTTGAAGGAATGTGGTCGGTTTCAGTACTGCGGACAATGCTGGTAGACCTGAAAGAGAGAAGTTAGGCGAATAACATCTGCTTTACTGTGTGCTCTTTTCCCTCAACTGTTTAGAGAATTATAAATTGCTCAGTCAAAAGCTTGTTTACAAAAGCCTGGCCAATTTAAAAATGAAGCTGCCTTTGGGTCGTCCCTGTTTCATCTCACTGTTTGGAAAATAAATCTGAATCGTTAAGATGTAAATACATCAAGTTAAAAGCCAAAGGCAGTGAAAACGAAGGAAAAGCAAGAAATGTACCACGATTAAACTATTCTCCCGGGAGGAAGAAGATACGTGGTAACAATTTTATATCTTAACATTTTTATTATTAAGTGGAGAAAACTTGAAAGCACCATAATATCAGTTTTGTATAGTATGTAACACTGTGGCTTATATTAACGATTGATGATGATAGCAGTTAAAGGATGAGGGGGTAGCCAAATGTTCCTAAAAATTTAGGTTGGTATGGAGAATATAAAGAGAAAAAGACAGAGGTAGGCAGCATTTCTCAAAGCGTAGACTCCACACAAGCGGCATCTGTGTCACCTGGGAACTTATTAGAAATGCAAATTCTTAGACTATGTCAGAGATATGTTGAATCAGAAACTCGGGTGGGGTACAGGAATCTGTGTTTTAGCGAACCCACCGGGGAATTCTGGTGCACATTCAAGTTTGAGAACCACAGATATATGGATGGATGGATGGGTAGATGCGTGAATGGATGGATGGATGAACGGATGGATGGTTGGGTGTACAGATACAATTACAGGTACACATATAGGTACAGGCATAGGTATTGGTATCAACACAGATATGAATACAAATATAGATACAGATATAAATATATAT
>NW_006431911.1:1272647-1313351 GCF_000325575.1 Pteropus alecto
TTACTAATTATATGATTGGCTAAAGTCTGTTCTTTTTCTAGAAAAGAAAAAGAACAGACTTTAAGAACAGACTGTATGACTTATAAACTGAGAGGATATGTTTGGAGTTAATTCGTTGACTGTTTCTCCATTGGCTCCACATAGTGTCGGCCCTATCATGTCTGTCACCTGGGTAGTTTCCTTCGCTGCGAAACTTGTTTGCTATTAACCGCCTCTTTGCCTTCTTTGGGGGCCGCTTTCTGTGATTGGATGCCCACGTGAATGATAACAGAATATCCTAAGCCTTGGTACGTTTTCCAGAATTTTTATGTGTTTGTGTTTTGTCCTTACATTTTTATTTTTGAGCATGTATAACTTCTTTTCAGCCAACCATTCATATGACGCACCACTTACAATTGGATGGATTAGAAACAACTTAAATATCTGATTAAAGGGACTTTTAAAATACATTATGTAAGAAAAATATTTGGAAGAATATTCACTAATCAGTGATTGATTCTTGCGTAATAGAATATTTTAACTTTATTCATTTCGCTTATGTCCGTATTTCTGATTTTTTAAATTATAAGCTTGCACTGCTCATACACCAAGCAAAGAAAATACAAACGGGCACTTATAGAAACAAGAAAAGTAATAAAAGAAATAGATTTTCATTTTTATCTTCTCCTCATCCCCACTATGCCCTGAATTTAATAATCCACCGATTACTCCAGTTCTGTTCGTTCGTCGGTTTTCACATTAAAAAATATATACTGCTGGATGGTAAAATTAAGCGACAACTCAGCCTGTAGAAACGGGCGTCCACTGTAAGTAGATAATTGATTTGGTCATTAAAACCACGTAGAATTCCTAGTTAGGGAGAAGAGAATATTTAAGTGTGGCCATAAGAAAATGTCTCCCCTTGCTTTTTATGCAAGATGTATGGTGACTTATCGTGCTCAGGAAGTGTTTTGAAGTGGATAATGGTTCTTTTCCTGATATTTGGAGGCACGCGGCTTAATCTTCTTTTGAAAACCTTCCTTTGAAGATAAACACAGACATTGGTTTTAGCTTAATTCTCCTTCCTTAAAACCCCTTCCTGCTCTAAAGTTCTACAATTCTGTAAAAAGCGTGGATAAGCAGCAATTAACAAATGGAAAAGTGAGCCATTTTGTTTCCATCCTACATGGAAAACTAAGCCCCTAGAATCTTGCCCTATGTGAGGGTAGGCCGTTACTCTGAGCTGTGGGATGCCCTGGAATAAAGCAATGTCCTGTGAACTGTCATGGCGGACCCCAGGTCACTGTAGTGCCCCTGGCTGATAATAACGGCAAAATCCACTTAAACAAGCTTAAAGAATTGGGGATTTTAGAGGCTCAAGTATGGTGGGTTTCATCCAGTGTCTCTGGACCTTTTTTCCTGCAATTCTCTTCACTTTATCTTCCTCTAAGCATCCCTAAGCTAGCATTGACAGAAACTGTGGCAGGTGGAGGATAAATCTGACAATGGTTAGGCCAGTGGTTCCCAACCTGCGGTTGTCCCCACGCCCTCGCGGGGACATCTGGCAGTGTCAGGAGACGTCTTTGGCTGTCACAAGTGAAGAGATGCTACTGGCATCTAGTGAGTAAAGACCAGAGATGCTGCTGAGCATCTGACAATGCACGGGACAGCCCCCAAAACGGAATGATTCAACCCAAAATGTCAGTAGTGCTGAGAATGAGAAACCCTGGCATACAGGAAGAAAAGGTTTCCTTTTCCTCTGTCTCTTGCTTATGTCAAAGGAAACATTTTGTGGACACTTCCAGCCACCTTTACCTCACGTGCCTCTGGCTGTAAGGAAGACTCATGGCTTTCTATCTGAGTTCCAGTATCACCAAAGTCAGCTTACTCTGTCCCCAAATGCATGGCAATGGCCGCTCTGTACACAGTCCACATGAACAATAAATGCACATCCCGTAATGGGACTATTCTCTTATGAGCAAGAAAGGGTAATTCAGGCATCATTAAGAATCCTGTGACCTGCTCAAGAATAAACACTCTCCATAGCAATTCAAGTCGTCACTGTGGGATTTGGAGGAGCTCGTCTGCACCTGTGTTTCTTTTTCTGGATTATCTGCGTTTATACCTTTCTACAAAAAGATATGGCTGGAAGTGACTCAGTAACAATCTGAAGATTTTCTCAAGAAAAATTCTCTTCGGTGAGAAGAAATGACTATTTCGGGGAAGGTTTGGCAGAACCAGTCTCTATGCTCAGCCCCTTAACAATTTTATTATTAATCGAGGTGAGAGATGTTGTGAGCTTGGACCAGGGCAGAACAGTGGAAATGCTAAGAGGTCGGATTGGGGCATGTTTTAAAGGTAGAGCCAATGGGATTTACTAACGGGTTGGCCTTGGAGTACAATATGGAGTCAAGGGTGATAGAGAGTCAGGTTTTGGCCTGAGGCACTGGTTTTGGCCTGAGGCACTGCCATTGACTTAAATGGAGAAGACCATAGAGGAGTAGGTTAGGAGAAAGTTGAAGAACTCAGAGAATTCAAGGAAAAAGGGTCCTGTTGGAGATAATCAATTAGAGAATTAAGAGTGCATAGAGGTCATTTAAAGCTGTAAGATCTGTTGAAACCATCAACGGAGCGATTGCTAATGAAAAATGAAGGCGGTCTGGGGACTGAGCCGTGGCGAATTCCAATATTATGCTACACTCTGGGAGATGAGGAGGAAACAGGAGACTGAGAATCAGTGGCCAAGGGGGCAGAAGGGCACCTGGGAGGGCGTGGCATCTGAAAACCCTTCCGAAGAACCGTTTTAAAGGGAGGGGGCAGTGGGGCTGTGATAAGTAGCTGCAATGCTTCTGATGAGTAGATGACAGTTAGCCTGGTTGCCAGTTGCAATCCTACGTAATGCATAATTATCAGTAGCACCCTGCTGGTGGGAAGACTGAGGGCTTATCAGAGGATTTATCAGTGTAGAGGTTTTCTGTAGCCGTTATAAGAGCAGCATTGATGGATGGCGGGAGCAGAAGGCTGCTTGAAGTGGATTCAAGAAAGACTGGAAGGAAAGGAAACAGAAAGCAGGGTATATAAACACTTCTTTAAGGGTTGTTTTGTTTTTTTTTTAAAGGAGAGAAATGAGGTGGTGGCTAAAAAGGGAAGTGTGATCAAGAACTTTTGTCTGGTGGAAGTTATAGCAGTATGTTTTAATGCCGATGAGACGTAGCCAGTTGAGAGGATGCGTAAGAGAATGGCTGGAGTGATGGATGATGTGGAGCAGGCAGAAGGGGATGGAACCTAGTACACAGTGACACAAGCGAGATGTCATAAAGGTGGGTTATTTTCCATGAAATAAGGGGATAAAGAGAACTGTGGAGAAGGAAAACAGCAAAAACAATGACAGGGCATCCAAAAAGTATGAGGATGAGCGATTCTGTGGAGCTGGAGTGCTGAGTTTGCTGGAAAGAAGGCTTTGGAGGAATGGGTTGGGGTCAGGTCATGGAAAGCCCGGGACCTCATGCTGAAAGGTCTCTACCGAGTGAAGAACAATGGAAGGGTCTGAGCCGGGAAGGAGGACGCGAAGAGAGGAACGTCACAGCAGGCCAGGGAGGAAACCATCTCCAGCATCTGTCGGTCCCTAATGCTGAATGCCCTGGAAATGTCAAGGAGGACAGGGGAAAATGGAATTGAGGAGGGGTCAAAGCATCCTCGGCGAGAGCCTTGGCGTAGCGTCCCTTTGCTGTTTGGACGGGGACACGGTTTCTTACTGCATTTATTTACTCGGTGTCAAAAACATGGCTGGATGTTTCATCGTCGTTTTATTTTTTTGTTTAACTTAAGCTCTTCTGTTATGTTCTGGAACTTAGGTATCTGTCCTTAAAAGAGAAAAAACAGCTGCTTTTGTCTTTTAAGCAATCCAGGAAGCCTCTTTCTGCCTTTAATTTTAATTTTCTTAACATTATGCACTTCTAGCCTAAAACATAGTCAAGTTATGGGCTAAGGCACTTACCTTGCTAATCTTTCCATCTGGTTAAATGGTTTGTCCTTCTTGTCCAAGCTG
This sequence comes from Pteropus alecto, assembly GCF_000325575.1. Taxonomy (NCBI): domain Eukaryota; kingdom Metazoa; phylum Chordata; class Mammalia; order Chiroptera; family Pteropodidae; genus Pteropus; species Pteropus alecto. The sequence continues at coordinate 1,276,675 of NW_006431911.1, forward strand.
AGACATGCCTGTCCCTTCTTTCTCGTGTATTCATGCAGGCCAACAAAAGATAGTTATCAAAGATGATTTATTTTACCAAAAAGGTTATTGATAATCCGCATTCCCGGACACTTAGTAAACTTAACATCAATTAATAATAGATATTTTCCCTTTATGTGAAACATTATCTTGGATTTCTCAGAATTAAACCATGTTTAACGAGTGAACACCGGATATCCGTTGTATATTTTTCTAAAACAATATGCATAAGTCTAGCTAAAAAGAAAATATCGTTTTCGAATTGTATTTCCATGGGATTTCTTGGAAAGTTTCTTGAAATGCAGATTACTGGGCCCCGGAAGTCCTGTTGCGGTAGGTTCGGGACTCCAGCTGGTCCACTTCATCCATTATACATATTACAGGGCCCAGGAAGCACAAGCTTTCCAGGAGCCCACACAAATGTATGCAGGCTGAAAGGAAATGATTGGCTCCCGAGGTGACGATGTAAACACTTACCTTCAGACCTAAAAACACAGCATGTGTCAATTTCATTATCGGTGAGTATTTTTAACAATCTTATTACACGTGAAAGCAGTTTAGAATGTACATTTTCTCTCTCTTAGCAAGTAGTCCTGAAAATGCACAATGATTAAAGAGCACAGCTAAACAAGAATCCTAAGAGTTACTCATTGCCAAATCATGTCGAAATCAAAATTACAAAAATTCTTTAGAAAACTAGGTGATAGGTCTCCAGAGTAAGTGCTTAAAATAACACAGAGTCCCGGGACTGTGCTTTTGATAAAAAGCATCGCCATGTGATTCTGACTCTGATCCTACGCTCACACTTGGAGAACCTAAGATCTAGGTGGACGTTTCATGTGACCAAAGTAGTCTTGTCTTCATCCAGCCATTTATCAAATGTTCTCAGCACCTACTATGTGTAAGGCATGGTGCTAGATAGTAGAAATATAGTCGTAAACAATATTTATCTTGGTGAGGCTTCCAGACCAGTGGGAGAGACAGTCAGTAGCCAAATGGACAAGCATATGAAAGCAATTACAAGTCAAGATAAGTACTGAGAAGAAAAGCAGCAGGGTGTTGAGATGGAGAAGCCAGGGAACACTGACTTCAGACTGAGAAGGTCGCGGAGGGAGTGGGATTCGAGGAGAAAGGAGGAGCCAGCCATGTGAAAATGCCTGGAAAGAGCAGTTTAGGCACCGGGAACAGCACGGGCAGAAACCCCTATGGAGGACCCAGCTCGCCTCGTCCACGAGTGTCAGGAGAACAGGAGGAAGGAGAGAAGCATGAGAGGGGAGGCTGAGGAAGCAGACCCAGACGGCTTGGCACAGGGAAAGTCCTACGCAGATGGATTTTATTCCAGCCACAGTGGAAGCGAATTGACAGTCTTTGCCTGCTTGTTATTCGTTTAAGCTTGGGCATGGTGTGGTACTTTGTGTAGCGGTTGAACACTCAGCCGTGGAGCTGGATTGCTCGAGTATGGGTTTTGGCTTTGCCTCTTAGAGGCAGAGTGATCTCAGATATGTTCCAATCTCTCTGCTCCATTCCCTACCTGTAAAATGGAATAACAGTACCTACTTCGTAAGGTTGTTTAGCATATTTAATAAATACACGCCAAGCATGATATACATCTTACTAATCAAGATAGGTGTTTGAGAAGATCATTCTGGTTTCCCCCAGGGACGGTTAAGTGGCCAAGGGCAAGAGTGGACGTGATTAGGTTATTAGAAGGCTGTTAAATTTGTTCAGGAGAACTATGACGGAGGCTGGAGGTGGGGTGATAAAAGCGAAGTTGGGAAGGAGGGGTCAGAATCCTGATTTATTTTGGGGGCAGAATTGACAGAACCTGGGAATGGATTAAATGAGAAACATGAGGCGAAGAGAAGAATAAAGAAAAACTATCTGGTTTCTGGCTCAGTTGATTGAGTGCATGAAAATCATCATCTTCTTCATCATCAGTTATCATCAACATCATCATCATTAACATTTATCGAGCAGGTCTGCATGCCAGGCACTGAGATAAAGGCTTTAGAAACACCTCTTAAGATGTAGGAGGCTTAAGTACAAAGACATTTGCCAGGAGGGAAAGTCAAGAGTTCAGGACTGGATAAGTGAAGTTTGAGATGACCCCGAGATACCAGATGGAAGGGTCAGGAAGGCGGTTGGATAGCCAACTCTATAAAACTCAGAGATGACTGGTTTGGAGATAATATTCACAAGTCATGAACTTTGCATCGGAACTCACCACAGTGTTCTTTTATATAATGATTTGGGCTGTTACAATAACATTTTATTTCTTTTGGCCCAATCCTTTATTTTTTGAGTTCAAGACCTGCCTCTTAACAACCTTCATGCCAATCGAATTTGCAGTCGATTCTTCTTAGTGTAAAATGTTAATTTTACACTCTATATTGTAATATATTGAATTAACATTTCTGACTCTAAAACAGAACTCTACTGAACTCAACTAGCCTAATCTGAACTTCATGTTCTGGGATCACTTCGTAAATTATATGGATGTCTAACCGCTATGCTGTACACCTGAGACTAATATAATGCTGAATGTCAACTGTAATTAAAAAGTAATAATAAATAAAATAAATAAAAAGAACCGTGAGCTTCAAAAGACATTAAACAGTCCTTGGAATACTGAAAAAAAAAAAAAAACCTCAAAGAGAGTTTACTTCCAGTTATGGTCTCAAATCAACAGAATTTTATTAATTCATGTGAATATAGAAAATCATTTATTTACAGTGTTTAAATTGACACTTAAATTGACATTTGAACAGTTTTTCCAGTCCCACACAGTTGGTGGCAGAAGGTCTTGAGAAAGCATGAAACATTTTTTTTTATCAGACTCATTTTTGATTGAGCTTGCCAAACAGTTCAGTTTCCATAGAAATTTACAAACCTGAGCAGTGGCCAAATTTTCACAGTCGCTGAATGTAAGCCAGTGAATAAAATTGTTAAACCCTTTGATTTCCTCCCACTTTTTTCCCTTAAAAAGTAACATAGCGTGTGCCTCTGAGTTTTATGATTTGACATCTATTACCCACAGCGCTCAAGTGTGTTTGAGAAAAAGCCTGTGTGGACATTCCAGCACAGAATGAACACAGGCGGAGTCCCTGGGAACATTCATTTGCTGTCTTGCTTATCCTCAAATGGGAAAGCCTACTCTCTCATAGTTATGCTGACAGCCTTCCGAGGACAATGGTACCAACTTTAAAAAAGAGTCATTTTAAGTATTTTTAAATGCTGAAAAATTTTAAGACAAATCCAGAATAGAAAAAATTTACACGTTGGTCCAAAATGTGACACATTTCAGACACTGTGCATTGTAGCTAACGGGGGAAATTAGCAAGCCTTTCTCTTAAGACTTTAGTCCAAATAGCAGAATACACCGATCCCAGCAAAATCCCGAGCATGGGACAGGATGGAACTAGTTATCGTTAAGAAAATAATGTTCGTGGGTGTTGGTGCTTTGTGCCCAGAGTTTGGAAAGATTGAAGACTGTGGAAACAAACAATAATAATGATGAATATTAATGATTAAATTGTGTCAGCAACTCAGGTATAGTTTTCTTAGTGGATGGTAAAATTATGTAAGAATACCGATTTTTTTTTTAACCCAATGACCACTGTCGCATTCTCTTCATTGAATTGCTTACTTCGTTGGCATCACCTGCTAACTTTACTTTTACTTATCATCGTGAAAATGCTCCTAAAAGTAATACCCTTACTTTAAAACTGCTCAGCAAACATTAGACCAAGGTGAAGGGTAACAATTAACTCCTGAATTTCAGCCGTGAGACGTCACTGAGCTGTGAGGGCCCATTATGCTAACGTCACATGTAATCTATTTGGAGACATTGGTCACGTGGGATACAACTGTGGGTCTGACATGGGAACCATGGGCATGCTGGGAGGAGAGTCACCACTCAGGAATGCGGGAATCAGGAGTGGGGCTAAACCCTGAAGCCGAAGCAGAATTCTTATCACCGGTGGTCTAGAAAGGAAGCTGAGAAGGGTCCTGGTTGGCCGGGGCCATCTCCACACTGGACGGAAGCCCTCTGTCACTGTGGCCCCCGCCAAGCCGAGTAGCTGAGTCTGCAGGACTAACGGTGACCTCGGAAGGGCCCATTGTAATTGGGGAAGGGCTGTGGCGAGCGAATAAGCATTTCATTTTTTAATGTAACAGCTTCATTGCGATACGATTCACATACCTTACAGTTCACTCGTATAAAGTATATAATTTCATGGTATATTCACAGGGTTGTGCAACCATCACCAAGATCGGTGTTAAAACAGTTTCATCACCCCAAAAAGAAACCCTATACCCCTTAGTCATACTGCGCCCAGGCCTTCCAGCCCCTGGCAATCACGATTCCACTTTCTGACTCTATGGATTTGCCCATCCTGAACTTTTCACATCAGTGGAATCATACAATAGGTGGTCTTTTGCATCTGGCTGCTTTCACTCAGCATCAGGTTTTCAAGGTGCATCCACGTTATAGCACGTGTCAGTACTTTGCTCCTTTTGATACTGACTAATACCACTATATGGATATGTTACGTTTCGTTTATCCGTCAGTTGATGGACATTTGGATTGCTTCTCCTTTTTGGCCATTACGAATAATGCTGCTGTGAACAATTTTATGTACAACTTTTTGTGTGGACATATATTTTCAGTTATCTTAGGTCATATGGGAATTCTATGTTTAACATTTTAAGAAGCTGCCAAACTGTTTTTCCAAAGCATTTTACATTCTCACCAACAAAGTATGAGGATTCTAGTTTCTCCACCTCCTGGCCAACAGTTCATTTTAGCCATCCTAGTGGGGGCGATGTGATATCTCACTGTCGTTTCAATTTGCGTTTTCCTGATGGCTAATGACGTCGAGCATCTTTTCACGTGCTGATTGGCCTTTGAATATTTTCTTCAGTGCAACATCTATTCGGAGTCTTTGCCTATTTTTAAATCGGGTTATTTGTCTTCTTTCTATTGACTCGTACGAGTTCTTTATGTATTCCGAATACAAATCCCTTACCAGATATGTGAGTTGGCATTTCGCTCGAATGATTTCTTCCTTCCAGTTCACATCGCATGTCTACCATTTACTGTAGACTGGCACACGTCTAGGCAACCGTTTCCCTCAACGTGGTAACTTTCAGATTTTTCCCCCTGGTTCAGTGCTGGTGCCTCTTAGCCTTGTGTGCCGGGGGAGGCCTTTTGGAGCTAAGAGCTCCCCAGGGTGTCTGACTCAGAGGACCACAGCGACCCTGGGACTTCTCCCTCCCGTGGCCTCTAGCAGCGCATTCCAGCTGGGGAGCCTGCCCGCCCGCCTCCTCTAGCTCTTTGAGCAGTGTCCTTGTGTCCAGCCTCCTCCGTTCCCACACTGGACGGGGGCTCCGCGTGGGGAGGATGGGCGGTCAGTTCTGCCTGGAGCTGCTGCTACTGCTGAGGTGTAAGGACCCTGGAGAGGTAAGAAGATACGGCGCGTGCATCTCAGGCTCTGCGTTTTGTGTCTCCCGCTTGAGACAGGGCAGGACCCAAGCCGGTAGGATGTGAAAGCCTTCGGTGCATAATAATCCTGGAGCAGCATCCGGGGAAGGTGGACGCGAACAGGCCGGAATAAGAGAAGTAAAAGCTCTGGTGGCATTCAGTCCGCTTGTTCCAGCACTTATCTCTTTCAACTTCAAAGTTCAGATGGTTCAAATGACACTTAAGAAGTCTCTGCCTGTTGCTTTAGGAGAAGGTTCAGAGCCTTCGAGCCAGGCTGACTGGAATGTTGCATAGCCTTGCCAAGACACTCATATTTTTATCGAAAGTTTAGATCAAATCTCTGAAAGGGCTCACCATTTCTTCTGCACCTTTCCTTTTGGCTGTTTTCTAAGTATTTTAAAATCGATGTAATTTGACTTGACTGATGCATACTGGCTTATAATGTTCCTGTTGCATAGGTCTTAGTGGCCTCTTAGTAGAATATTTTTCTGTGACAGATTAAAAAAACTGAGAGCGTGAGAGTTGATCAGGTTACGGCAGGGTCACCTGCCTACTCCATGACAGAACTGAGACTAAATATCATTGCTTTTTAGTCTCTCTTTGGGTCTGGATCACTGGGGACTATGTCATGATAGACATTTGGGACAAGGACAAATGTTGCCCTTCCCCTTAATATGATGAAGGGTCAAGATTCTATGACATCTACAAGCAATGTGGGCACTGATGTGAAACCACAAAATGTGGCTAGACTGTTCCCTTGTGGCTACTCCGTGCGGTAAAGACAGATGGTTGGTTTGGAAAAACAGAAAGCCTTGGTTTTGCTGCTTGCGGCCTCAGGTACAAATCTTATATTTTTACGATTCCAATTTTTTATGATTTCACAGAAAGAACCTCAAAGTCCATCATTTCCTATTATTAATTTAGAATATTACCAGTGCTCACAGAGCTTAGGTACCGGCTGGTTTTACGTAGCTATGAGTAAAAGTGTTTTTGAATCTTTCGTAAAAGAAGAGACAGTATCATATTAAACATTAGTTGGTTTGGCGAATGTTTTTTTTTAACAGCCAGAAGGTGGAATCAGAAGCTTTCCTACAGATTGGCGATATGTGACCTTAAACTATGTGCCCGGGCTACTTCAATTCACTTGCAAATTTCTTCCTCTCTCTGTCATGTGTACATGCCGCTACATGTATAAAGTAACTTAAATATATATTAATTATTTAATTTGCTGGATAAAAAAAAAGTTGCTTTTGGAGCAAATTTATTGCTCCGAAATCACCATCGTTTACAATCTGTTGAATGATTCCATTTCGAAGGAGGGCAAAGACTTAGCATTGTGATTCTGATGACTTACAGGAATAGCAGCTAGAAAATAAATCAGCTTAGGTCACGGTGACAGCCCGTTCCCGAATACCTATTAGTTGTCATCGCGAACATTTTTTTTTCTACCTGTGGAAAAATGAGCCCCAAAGGCAGTAAATCCGCCTTTATTTTCCAACTGTCTTCGGAAATCCTGCTCGTAGGAATGCACATTTTAGCGAGGTTCAATAAGGACTTTAGAGATCTACGACTGTCTTTCAAAAGAAATACTTTTGAAATTTCGAAGTTACTCTGTTGTGCCTTTTTTCAAATTCAGAAGAAATCATTGTGGAACCCAGGCTGAGCCCAAGTTCACGTGACATCACGGGGCGAAAATGGGATTTCGTAAACCTCGTGAGCCTGAGTTTGTCGTTGCACGCAGCTGTGCACGGCCAGTGGCAGGAGCCAGTGCGGGCCGCTGCCTTGGGAGCTAGCATTTGTAGAAGCTTCGATGCCAGAAGCTATTGAGATATTTGAACTTTTTCATGTGTTTTAATCCAGACATCAAATGCCAGGTAGAGAGAGTATGCCAGCCAGTTAGTTCTGATTCAGTCTCATGCTAGGAATATATCAACAGCCTTCCGATTCCGGTCATTCTAGTGAACTTTATAACGTCACTTGAAATGGCCTTTCCATACGTGTTGAATATGCATTCAGTGGGCTGTCTGGGAAGGAGGGTATTGGAGGGCCAACGCCTGGCTTTTCTCACGAGACGTCGTTAGTTTCCGCTGTAGCTGTCTCTGACTGAATCAGTGAGAGGAAGAGAGCACCTTGCAGGTCCTGTGAGGACTGGACTTGGGTTGAGTTTTCAGTCCATAGTTTGGAATTAAGGAAGAAATGAGGGCCGTTCCGCTCAGGTTCTCACCCGGGAGTGGTCCACATGGGTTTCTCCTGGTAGCCATGGCAATGCTGCCCTGCCGTGGTCACACTTGCCCCCCGTCCCTGGTGGTTTATCACAAGTGCAGAGGCATTATTGGGCTGCGGTTCTTGAGTTTTTTATTTGTTTGTTTCTTTGTTTTTGACCATTAGCTCCTTAGCACAGCCTCGGAAATTCAAATGAGTGAGAAACATTAAATGACAGCAGGTGACAAGCTTCATGACTTGGATCAAGTTAAATTCATATTTGCCCTTGGATATAGATACAGGTGTTCCGTTAGGATCCTAGAGGCCGATGACGAATTAGTTTACCTTTCACATGGCACGCGTGAGAAACAGGACAGGGCGTGTGTGTGTGTTTTGAGAAGCGCCTCATTTCTTTTTCAAGTTTAAAGTGTAGACAGCTCCCCATCTGTGAGTTGCGGATAGAGACAACTTTTCCTCCATCAGATCGTGAGAATTAAATGAGGTAATATATGTCACGGGCTTAGAACATGCCTGGAATATAATAACAGCCCAGTAAACATTTGATCATCATCATTACTTTTGTATTACAGTACGGTGGCTTTTGATGCTAACGATGGTTCCATAAGCAGATATGAAGCACAGCGACTAGTTTCCAGGTATTTTTCTAAATCTGCCTCAAGGAGCTTGCCAGCCAGTGGGAACACCAAAGGAGCAACAAGTGGGTGTTTGAAATGGAGGCACGTCCGACATATTTTGGGAGACCTTTAGGCCTGAGCACTCTGGCCTAGGTAGACCAGTGAGAGAAGGTCTCCAGACAAGGAGGCATGTGCCGATGCTAATCACACTTGGAGGAGTGGCTTGGGTTTGATATTCGGACAGATAGAATGTTTCATATCCTGAGTCTGTGCTATCCTCATAGCACACTGCTTTATATTCCTCATGGCTGTCAGAGAATTTTCGGTCATTTTGTAACCCAAACCTTATGATTATTCATTAAATAATACTTTCGGAGACTGATGGTTCTGAAGATCATGAGAATTAATCTTAAATCCCTGCCCACTCTATGGACAAAACTACTTATCTCTCATTATCCTGCAAAATTCAAAGGAATCTCAAAATAGGACGTTTCCAAGACAAACTAAATGAGCTCTAATTCAGTAGTTACACTAATGACTAATGGCCCAGTTATTTTTCTCCTCTTTATTACTCAGGTAACAAAATCACTTTTAAGTAACCTCTCCAGAAACAAATAACACTCTCACTTTTAAGTAACTTCTGAAGAAGCGAATAACTATAATTTCTGAAGGACGGTTTTGATTTAGAGAATTCAGCTGACTTGATCCTGGGGCAGCCATCTCTTCATCTTGCGAATCTTCTTGAACACTGGCCACTCCCCAAGCTGTTTAGGTTTTGCTGATGCAGTTGGTGCAAGGGGCGAGCAGCCCGTTTGTATGAGGTCCTGTATCAAGTTTACCCCCTTTAAGATTTGAGCTCTTGGATTTTCTTTCTTAATCATGTTTTAAAAACATGCACAGACGTTTACATTTGTTCACAATCTCATTCTTTCTATAGGTCAAATTCTGACCACGCAGCCGGATTCGGTGTCGGCATTGTTTTCTAGAGTGGTTTCTCTGTATCTTTCTTTGTTGTGGGCTCTGTCTTGGGCATCGTGGGATGATTTAGCAGTGTCTTTGTTCTCTCCCCACCAGATGCCAGTAGGTACCACTCCAGTCCCCAGTCACACCCCCACACTGTGACTGAAGACATTGCCAAATGTCCCCAAGGGGGCATAGCTGCCCCGGTTGAGAACCACTGCTCTAGAGAAAAACAGTTTGGTAAAGAAATCCCTAACGTGGAATTTTAGTCAAGATGTGACAAATGCCACAGCAAGAAGGGAAGGGTCAGAGTTGGAAGCCACAGCAAATGGGGACCAGACCTTACAAAGAAGATGAAAGGTAGTCATTCAGGAGGAGGGGTTCTAACATGCTGGCCTTCGATGAGCCTTGTGCGGCCCTTGACACTCATGGATTTACTCTCGTATTATCCTTAGGGTGACCTTGGGGTGGCAAAGAATAGCCTCTGGGACGTCGGACAGGAGAAGGCAGGGATCAAGCAAGGTAGCAGTCGGTAAGGGAGGTGTTCGGGTGGCTAGATGTCAGAGATGCCATATTGATAAATGAGAAATGCGTTCAACTTTGAGGCCTTTGGCGTAGAAAACCTTTGGTATGGAAAACCTTTGGTGTGGAAAACCAGGTTATATCCAAATTCTACGCCAACCTTGCTTCCAACTGTGTAGGGTTCCCTCTGAGCATCTGCAGAGCCAGGAGAAGCCTTGTGTTCTGCATATAAGAACCGTAGGCAACATTTATCGAATTTGGGGCTCATTGACAAGAAAGGACTCAGAGTTGGATATTTAGTACATTTTATAGATGAGGAGACTGAGGAATAGAGAGGCTAAGAAACTTATCTAAGTTAACACAGCAGATAAGCAAAGGTGATTGTGAACCAGTCTAGTCGCAGAACCTGCACATGCCACCGCCACACGGGGAAGCCATCTATGTCCTTGCGTGGACACTTAACTGACCCCAGAGCCCCCACATTACATAGACAAATCGGAAGCATGGAAAATTCTTTGGAGAAGAAAACAAGATTTGGCTATTCTGAAGATAAATATCTGAAGATATTTAACATTGTTAAACATTTTTTTGATTAATAGAAAAAAGTGCTGGCCCCTGAGATATTTTTGTTCATCACAGGGAATGTTATTAGTAAGAGGGCTTTATTGATTTTTTTTTTTTTGATAGATGATTCAGGCGTGATTTATCAAGGCAAATGTTTTGGGACCCGACTGACCATTTCTTTCTTCTCTCCTCAACCTCTTCACTCCTCACCATTCTCAGCCCAATCTTATTCCTCAAGTATTGTTTATCTTCTAGAAGAGTGAGGTGTTTCAGATGAGGCCAGCGTGGAAATATTTTCGAATAACTCAATGTCAGCCAATGACCCTTGCTGATAAGGCTCTAGACCAAATGAGAGCAAAAGGAATTATTAGCCAAATCACAAAACAAAAAATAAAAGCTCCAATTAACAAGAATTTCACAGCAAACATAGGCTGATGAGTATTTTATTAAAGCAGCGTGGAACACAACTAGAGGCCACTATGTTCTGGAAATGTGGGAAATCGTTTGAAATCATTTTTCTCTTGTGATTCTCATGTTCAACCATTCACAGTTAGATCTCTTTGGAATTTTTTTTTTTTTTATTAATACCATTGTTGGCTATTTTATATTTTTTTAAGTCTCCACTTTAAACTCAATCTTGGTATTTTCAGCAAGCGTTTCCTACTAAGGGGCAGACTTCAGATTTATGGGAAAAATCAATGTTTTTATTTTGCGTGGCGTTGGGAGAGGAGGTGATCAACTGGAGATTGCTTGTACATAAAATGAGCAACTTGACCTTTTTCTCTTGATAGAATTTCATATTGGAAGAAGTGTCATGTTTCGCGGTGATGATCATTGATATGATAACCATGTAGTTTCTAAATGATTTGAATGGAGAGAAGGTTTATTTAAAAGTTCAAGTTACTCAAATGGCATATGTCTCCAGATAGATCCTTTAACTACAGGTGAATTCAGTGAAGCACACGTGCGTGCGTGTGTGTGTGTGTGTGTGTGCGCGCGTGCGTACTCATTTGTCTTATGTTGTGCTGTTGGTTTGAACCACACAATGAAAAGAATGTAAATATTTTCTGATGTTTACAGGCAGTCAGTCACCCTCAGGGACGGACAAAAGTTCAGGTTTGTTTCTTATTTTAACCTTTCTGTCAGCTTAGACTTCTGCCTGTTCCCAGTGAAACCCTAGGTCAAGGGCAGCGCAGCCTCTACCTCCAGTAAGGATGTGGTTGGTAGAGGTCTAAAAACAAACAGCCATTCCTTCAGAACCAAAACAATTTCTCTTACCAGCAGAAAATTCATTTAGTTGAACTCCAGATTCATCTGTTTTTAAAGAAAACTAGAGGGAAAACCATTTCACTGTGCGTGATTCAACTCGAGGAAGAGAAGGGCACTTTGACAGTTCTCAGAAAATCCCCATCTGAGATTTGCTTCCTGGAATGCTTGGGAAACGGCTTCTTAGGGATAACTGAGATGTTCAGTTTTAACCAGCAAATCTGTTTTTGTTTCATCCTTCATTTAAAAATCTTCGAATTAGTAGGGATTGTTCTTCTACCTCAGGAAGTAGTGTGTAGAGCAGCACCATCTCTCAGCCCTTGGTGGCCATGGACGTGTTCGGTATCTGTGCTGTCCGGTGGTCGCCGCCAGCCTAAGGGACCCGTTAGCACTTAAGGTGTGTTGAATGTGAGCGGGGAACTGAATTTTAAATTGTATTGCTTTTTAATTCTTTTAAGTTTGAATAGCCACGTGGGGATACTTGCTGAACAGTTTGAGTGAAGTATAATGACCGGTTAGTGTATGTCTCCGATTTTAAATATTCCATTGTATTATCACCCTGAATATCTGAATTTCAATTTGGAAAACGTGGCAACTATTACTGTGTCTGACAAAGGGAAGATTACTGCCAGGTGACCCTTTGAGTCTCCACCCTCAGTGCGTGCTATCGAGTTAGGTGGTTAGGAAAAAGCAGCCTGGAAATTACTTTGATAGACTGCATGTCCCTTTGCCCTTTTAATAAGTGAATCGTGAGCATTTACTAGTTAATTGGAGCTGTTATTGATTGAGGTTGAGCTCTTCAGTGATTCAGACCTGATGTAATTAAGCATAGCAGAGAAAAAAGTACATTATAGCCAGTAGCGGCCCCCAAATAAAATTAGACAGTTGATGAGTTTCGAATCAGCGATAGTTCAGGCATTATTTAAAGCAAAAGAGAACCCATTTAATGTGAAAAGTCATTGCAAGCCCCCAGCTCTTTAAGGGGTTAGGAGATTAGTCATTGTGTTTTACCTTTGACCTGCCGGCTCTTTGAAACCAGTTAACCTTTGAGAGAACTTTAGCTGGAGCTGCCTTGATGGTCATTTCTTTTTTGTTTTACTTTCTATTTTACTGTATTTATTTTATCTGCATTGTTTCTAATTCTTCTTCCTTCGCTTTATCATGCTTATCTCTTCTTTGTCTTTGGATTGTATTATTCATCTTTGTTTCTGCTAAAGCCACTTTCTCCTTTTCCTTTGCCCGTCTTTGGTCAAAATATTCCTCTGAAAAATGAAGTATATATGAACCGATTTCTACTTGAAATTTATCTGAAGGGGACCCACCAAGATCCAAAGCTCACATCAAAAGGAAATGAAGGAAGGAGGTCCGTCTGGATTGACACAGAAGAAAGGGCGAACAAACTTTTTAAAAATTAAATTTGTTTCTTATTATGGAAGTAACTTATATTTACTGTACAACAGTTGTATCTTCATGCAAACAGCTACATCTTCTTCTTCCTAGTTTTTTTTTCTCTGCACATTTATGTGTGTTTCAGTTATTTACATGTCATGATATATTCTCCAATGATACACAGTCCTGATCTTAAATTTTAGTTTGTCACAATTTTCCACTACTAAATTTTCTTCTAACGCATAGTTTTTATCACAGTATGTCTTCAGATAGATATAGGAAAATTTAAGTGAGGTTCAGTTTCACACCCGTTTAGGTAATGCTATGGTCAACAGAATCTTTCCACATCTTTCCATGCATTTTGATGACTCTCTGAGGGCAATTCTTAGAAGTGTATTTGTATCCTGGAAAAATGATGCATACTAAAGCCCTCACTAACCAAGAGTGAATGAGAACGGAGAAGATTTCAAATTTATTAGTGACACGGGAGCTCTTATAGTGAGATGAGAGATTCCTTCAGGTGGTTTACTTAACTGCATCTGTCTCTTTAGCTTCATTTCAAAGACAACATAGCTTTGTAAATAATCTTTTTGCCTTGTTATTGATTTAAGAATTTTTTATTAATGCATTTGTGATCACTGTTGCTATTTATTTCAGGCTAGACTTTGAGTCTTGGTCATTAGTATCTATTGATTTTCTTCCATATTTGATTTAAATACACGTAACATTTGGGCCGTTGACTGAGTTTTAATGAGTTAGAAACGCTCTGTTTCGTTCGATTGACATCAGCTATGTCATACTATGTGGTGACATGTATATGTCAAAATTTTGTCAGCTGTGGCCATCTGCCATAGCTAGGGAGTAAGGAAATAAGATACTCTCAAAGTGACTGTAGAACTTCCAGAACAACAGTCCCAAGACCAATGTACTTTATTTTATTAGAAAGAATATATATGCAAAATAAGCTACATATTAGAAGATGTTAGTATACATGAACAACAACAACAGGAAAGAAATGATAGTCAAGAGCGGAAAGGAGCAGTTAGCACGAGAGAGCAGTATGGGGCAATTTAAAATGAGCATGAGAGCCTTATTACCTCTGAATTTTCAAGGCGATGCACCTCACTGATGGTGTTCATAAGTCTCCATCTGGGCCATCCAGAAGACACTAGGTTCTGGTTAATATATAATGTTTAACGTGGTAGAAGAATGTCAGTTATAGAACACCGCCATGAGAATGATTACATTCAAACACGTGTTTGGACATTTAATACACAAGTTTTAGTTCCTTGTTAAAATTATCTTGTGCAGTGCATCTCATTTCATAGTGAGTAGTCTTCAGAGTCCACAGCCTGGCTTTTTCCCTGTAATTCAACATGTGATTTGAATATATATGTCTCTGTGTGTGTGTGTGTGTGTGTGTGTATAAAATTTGAATTATTATAAAAGGAGAATTATTTTGTCAGTGACTTTCCCAAATAGAGATTCCTCTTATATCATAAAAATTGAAAGCAACTCCAGTCTGAGTCCAAAATTTGTGTTCTTTCCGATATCACGCACAGTCTCCAAATAGCATCATCGCTTACATCCTCAAGATGTTTCTCAGTGTGAACAACTGTAATGGCAATATTTTCATGAGCAGTGGAAGGCAAAGTGTGTGAGGGAGCATATATTTTTGAGAATACACGGGGGTATATATTTCTATCTCCATTTATTAGATCCCCCTCCCAAGAATGTCATTAATGAAATAATTCTCCATAGTCCTGGTCATAGAAGCTTTACATCATTGAAAGAGACAGTTTGCTGGCATGATATAAATGATGGGTGTCCTAATAATGTCATTATCCACTAATCAGTTATGACCCACAATGGAAAAAAAAAAAAACTAACAGAGAAATGAATAGTGTGTGTCTTCCATCTAGAGGTAGATGGTACCGGATTCAGGGGCTCAATGATACCACCAAGGACTTAGGAGCTTTCCATCTTTCCATTTGCCACTCCTGGTCACAAGATGGCACACACAGCTCCAGGCAGCACATCAAACAAATAGATCTAAAGACAGAACAGCACATTTTCCTGGCGTGTGTGTGTGTGTGTGTGTGTGTGTGCGCGCGCATGTGCGCACGCGCGCGTGCACATGCACCTGTGTAAGTATATGTATATTTAATTAAAGGGTAATCTTTTTCTCCAGAAACTCTTCCTCTCCCAGCGGACTTCCCTTTCGAACTCATTCATCATTCAGGTTCCACCACAACCCATCCCTAAACCAATCACTGGCAAGGAGAATAGCTGCCATATTTGGTGTGGATATGGTCTGTTATGGTAACTGATGCCGTGATTGGCATGGAGGAGTGACATTCATTCTCTGGAAGACAGAAGGGGGCTCATTTTCCTTGAGCTCGTGGGAGACCGGATGCCGAGTTAATTTCAGTTCTGTCAACAAGGAATGAGTGCTGAGGGAAGATGCTGGACAGCCAGCTGGCTAATGACGTCTGCCATATTCACCAGAGAATTGGGACTATGCTTCTGTCGTAGCGTTACTACTCTTAGGCCTTCTCTTGTTATCTAAGAGCTCATTTTACTCCTTCGGTAGATTCTAGATTCCTTAAGGATGAGGACTTACTGTTTTG
This sequence comes from Pteropus alecto, assembly GCF_000325575.1. Taxonomy (NCBI): domain Eukaryota; kingdom Metazoa; phylum Chordata; class Mammalia; order Chiroptera; family Pteropodidae; genus Pteropus; species Pteropus alecto. The sequence goes on from NW_006431911.1 coordinate 1,292,343, forward strand.
GCCAGGACATGGAATAGTGCCTTACACTAGAGGATGATTAATAAATATTTACTAAATTGATGAGAATTTGCCCATGCCGATCGATTGAAACTTGTCTTACTTTCTTATTGAATCTAAACTCTTTAAAATCAAGTTATTTACTTGAATATTGACACACGCACACACACACATCCCCCCCTCGCCCCGCGCCGCGTCCGGTAAAGTTATGTCTATTAATTCCAGAAAATGATTAAGGGGCCTCAATCATAAAAATGCCGGAATAAAGTTACTGTGGGTGCTGTGTAATATAAACCCTAAAAAGACTGTTTACAGTTCTTTGTGGGTGTAGGAGGAAAAAATATAAATATAAGTGGGAAAGAAAACTTGTCTTGAGTCCATTTATACATCTGTTAACATTTTGAAGACTATACCATAGAATTTATCATCTTAAAGATTCTGAAGTGAAAGAAATGATTATATATAAAATCATCGTGATTCTCAATTGGAAGCTCCATTTAATAAGAGTCTTCTTAGGAAAACTAATTACCTTAGTAATTTAAAATTCAGTACATTATTATACTTATCACATAATTTCATTAAAAAAAAAAAACTTTTTCAGTAGAATAAGATCAAAAGACCAGATTTTGTTCATTATAGTGGTATCACATATAAAGCCAGTGTTCCAGGTCTTAATTTGTTTTGCGACATAAACATTTCTCAAGAGCTTATCTTTTTCAATGTAAAGAATTCTTCACATAAACTTCCCTTCATTTAGTTCAGGCTCAGTGACTGTACATGTTTATAATTTTTCACTTTATCAACTATTATAACTAATGTATAAACTTCTGTTTTTTAAAAGATTTGAGAGCACGTTTAAAATTTCTCTAAAAAGAAATATAACACTCATTCGCCTGAAGAACAGACAACTTGTAGGTATAAATGAGCAGTCCTACCTCATTCAAGAGTCATTTATAATAGATTCTCTCAAGTGATGTGAAATTTTAAATTTAATTCAACACAAAGACATGAATGATTTTTAAAACATTTTATTGTTTGCTAATGGTACTTATTTTTAGTTACAGAATCTACTAAGTGAAGTGATGGTAGGCACAAATCATTGTGTCATTCTGAAAGCACCTGAAGTTTCTACTACAGTTCTCTTTATTTTCTGCTCTTTTAATCCTGAAAAAATAAGAAAAGGAACAATTAAAATAATATACAAATATTCTTAATGCAATTTATAGTAACGCATATGGCTTCAGTTTTGCTAAAACAATGTACACCATTTAAGTTTATAATTTTCACAATTTATTTATTATCTCATTGTCATTAGAAATGAAGTGTCCAGGATGGAGGCCCCTGCCTTCAAGACACTTAAAACTATTCATTGATAGTAAAATAACAATGGCTTCCTTTTTTTGAGTACTTCCTGGACACCAGGCTCTGAGCTCATCACTTTATTTTCCATAAAACAACTCTAAGACACGATCGATATTTATACTCTGATTTTACACAGGAGTTTGAGAAAGTTCAGACTACCTGTTCGAAGCTACCTTTTCATAAAGAACTCTGGCAAGTTGTGAACACATTACGAAGTTCATGGCCTTATTTATCAATAAAGAGATAAATACGTGTATTTTCCGTACAAAGAAGGAATATATACTTTAGGCTAGAATAATCAGCTATAGGTATCGGATTATTTGAGAGACAATCAGTTTTCAAAGATTCTGTTCCATAGTCGCCATGATTGTGAATCAATATATGGCATATGTGATCATTTTTTTTATCAGGAAACTATGGTATTTGTACTTGGACAGAGGCTTGAAAATTATCTGATTTAGTCATTTTCTCTCATTTTAAAGAAGGGAAAACACCCATAGATTTGAAGTAACTTGGACAATATTGTCTCCTCTTTGAGAGCAGAGCCAGAACTGGAGTCCGGGTGTCCTGGCTCCCCACCCAAGTCATTTGCACCTTGCCCCTCCGTACTTCTTAGTCGAAAATCAATAGCATTTATAACTTGAAATTACATTTAGATACATACAGTAGAATTACAAAATCTCATATACGCAGAAGTAAGTGTTTATGGATATGGATAAGGGGCATTTATTTTATTAGCTATTTCCCACTCATTTGGAAGAGCTTTCTGTAATGGAAAGATCTTGTGCTTTATCGGGAAAACTTCATGCTAAAAGCTTACTCTATAGAATCGCAGCACTGAAAAGGAATATGACGGTCTGTCTAGTTTAGCTTCCTCCAAGTTAGATTAAAAACCACTAGAGACAGGGAATCTTCTCTGAGGTCTTTAAAGAGATTGCCCACCTACCTTTTGTAGCCTGTTCAAATATTTGCATCCCCTCACTCTCAAAAATTATCCTTTTTTAAATCTTCAGTGCAAATCTAGCCTAGACTTGCCAGTCAAACACTTGAAAGATAAGGAGGACAGATATTCCTTTATACTGTTGACCTTAAGATTAACGGGCTTCAGTAATAGATCTTCTAGTAGAATTAAAAATTATCGTAGAATGTAAACTCACCATAAAAACTATGGCCTTAATTACTAAGCCACGTAGATAAACTCGTTTCTAATATAAAATGACAGCACATGTTGGAACTAATAGAGTCAGTGGCCTGTAGACCCTGGATCGTTTGAGAACTTAGAACTCTGGGGGCCAATTTTGCTTTATCATTTTCTTAGGTGTCATAGTGCCTTCAAGATATACTCACCACTTCCTCCCGCTTGGTCTTGTCTGTTGCTGGCCAAGCTTCCAGAGGCAGGTCAGGAAGCATGGGGGGCAGGGGCTGCATGGGGAACAGCGGAGGCAGAGGTGGCTGAGGCGGCAGGGGCTGGATGGGGTGCACGGGTGGCTGGGGCTGGATGGGCTGCATGGGCTGCATGGGCTGCATGGGCTGGATGGGCTGGATGGGCTGGATGGGCTGGATGGGCTGGTGAGGTTGCGGCTGGACGGGCTGGGGCTGGAAGGGCTGCTGGGCGGGCGGAAGGAGGTTTGGCTGGTGGTGTTGGGTTGGAGTCATGGAGTGTTGGCCGGGAACTGGCATCATTGGTTGCTGGGGGGCCACGGGCTGCTGAGCTGGCACCATGGGGATGTGGTGATGAGGCTGTAGGGCGTGATTCGGGGGATTCTGCTGGGACAGCACGGGAATGATTTGGTGGTGCAGCCATCCACCCATGGGTTCGTAACCATAGGAAGGGTACTGGTGAGAAACAAAGAGTCAGGTTTACCATCGGCTCCATTGACTTCCGACTGGAGAAGTAGCAATGTTTTCTTTGTCATTATGGCGATATGAGTATTTATTCATTTCTAACCGTGTACACAGATAGGATCTTACACAAACTAGATTTCCCGTCAGTATCAGTATGTGGCATAGATATGTGATTTCACTGAAAAGGGAATTGAAATGCATGCTTAATATTTTAAGGGAATAAAGAACAGAAGAGCTACATACCGGTTGCCTTATCATGTTCTGGTACCACTTAATGGGAGTAAGCACCTTGAGAGAAAGAGACATTAGAATGCATTTATTTTCATTTAGTTATAGACATAGAATAATGCGAAATAGACATTCAATAATGCAGTCCTGCCAATATTCATAGCCTGAAAATAGAAGTTCTACAGAAGAAAGAATAAGGTCAATATTTGTCAGGTGATTTCGATGTGTTAGGCACTACATGACATCCCTCACACACATTTTTCTCGTTTTCTCACACGCTCTGAGGCAAGTATCACCACCTTCGCTTTCACAGACGAACGAGGTCATGGAGAGTTAAAGAGGTTTGTGAGCTTGGCTGAGGCACAAAAGTAGTAATTCCGTTTAATTCCACAGCTCCCGCTCTTCTTTGCAAGAACAAAACAAAACAATTAATGTGACTTAACATTAATCATATTCTATTTTGATGCGATGTCACAATGGGAACATAAAAGAGGCAGAAACACTGTCTCGCACGCTAGAAACACAGGTTTTCTGGTCACATAGGTCAACCTTTTAAGGTTTCACAGAAAATCTTGCCTCAAATTGTCATTAACATTTTTCCTCAGCTTTTACGAGTGAACAGACTCACAGCTTGTCATCTGAACCTATGAGAGATGTAAGAGTTTCATCCCTTTCTGTACGGTAAACGCTTGGGTCACTGCAGGTCGAGAGACTGCGTCATACAGTACTGTAGATTTGATATCGATACAACAAACAATTATGAACCTCGCTAAGTTATACTTGATGAAACACCTTTTCTATTGCTTAACTGTTTTGTTCTCCAGACAATATTTTGAAGTGTGGGCGTTATGATTATTTCCCTTCCGCAGATAAAGAAACCAAAGTTCCAGAGAGAGAAAATGATTTGCCCCAGGTGACATAGGGAGTATGCTTTCCATTGCTCTGCAGAATGTCACATAGACCCCTTGGTCACTAGTCTTTCAGTAAACACAAATGAGGGAGGCACATAGAGTGAACTTCTTAGAATCAGGAGTTTTCTAGCTCGAAAGGATCTGAAGTCACATCTTCCCTGATTGCCCACATTTTATGGGCTAGGATAGAATAAACCTGGTCAGTCAGAGTTCGCCTTCTACCCTACCATGCCCCACCCCCTGACTGCTTGTTTCTGATGGATAACTTTATACCCGTATGAGGAGGAGAAACTGAGTCAGAGAGGCAGGGGTGTGCTGGGGCAGTGCAGGCTTGAGGTGACTCATCAGGGCTTAAACGAGGAAGCCAGTAGTGGGAACTGAAAAAGCGGGACTGAGAAACATCTCGAATGAAGAGTCAACACTATTCTTTACAGAGCTCGGGGCATTGTTAACTCAAACAATGGTTAAAATTAGTAAAGAGAAAAATTACCTCATAGCTGAAGTTGATATAACCAGGGTGCCCAGGATGAGGTGGTAGCTTTTATAGGGAGGAGGAAAGGAGAAGAAAAAGAAAGAGAGAGAGAGAGAGAAGAGGGAGAGAGAGAGAGGAAGAGATTGTCAATATGCAATTGTTCACATTAGAGAGACTGAAACTACTTTTTAAAACTCTATATAGTGCCGAATATATTTGGGGTCTACTTTTAGCTTGAACATGTACGCTGTGTAGGAGAGGAGCTCTCTTATTTTAAAGGGGTCCAGACCAACTAAAAGATTTTCCTGGAGGTCTCAGTCTCATGGTGGGAGACCTGGAAGCAGGAACCAGCACACATGTATTCTCCAGTGATCTTGAGACGACACCCCTCCATCCGTGTTGTCAGTGAATCCTGCTGTGTCCCACCTACCATTTTTACTTCTTGGAGAAGTAAAAATTTTTACTTCTCACTCCATGTTGGGAAGAGAGATACGTTTCTCTTACACAATTACAAAATACCAACAAGAAGAGAATGGTCTGGCCATCCTTCCCTTATAGATGAGGAGGTGGAGAAGTGCTTAACTAGCAAAGAGATTGCTCGTAATTGGCATGCAAAGTAAATAACACATCGGCAACAACCAAAGAAACAACTACGTGTGAATTATTGGTGAATATGAGAACCAGATGGGTGAGGTGAAGTGGAAACGGTATCTATCCTGTTGGAAAATGAGAGTTGATTTAGGAAGCTTAGGCTAGTTCTTTTTATTACTCTGTCACTGTGTTATGGCAGAAACATTTAGAAGTTCAAAATAAAAGCAACCTGAATAATTATCTAAACCAGGACTGTCTGTCCTGTCAAAAGTGGAGGCCAAGGAACTGATGATGCCTGCGATGTGGAGCTCTGGTTGGTCCCGGAGGGGGGACAGGAGAGAATCGTGCAGAACACCTCTCTCGGACACTGAGCTTTTAAAGGCTCTATTCTTTGAAAATGCTGGTATTTTAGGAGAAGGTTCATTCTCTCACCTGAGTGCGAATTATTTTAATCAAGTAACTGCTTTTCTATACCTTCCTGATGGAAGCCCTCAGAGAGTAGGGGCGTTGAACTGAGCAGTGGGCAAAGGGCTGAATTTGTAATGCGGAGGCCCCTCGGGGTATTAGGAATCGCCATGATGCAGGGTGTCAGGAAAGCAGAGCACAGACCCTTGGTCTTGTGGGCGAGAGAGGAAGACAGGAGGCAGATACGCAAGCTTGGCTGGCTTCTGGTTGTATCAACTGCTCTTCACGCCACTGAAAAGCAAGTGGATCCTGCTTTGCCTGCGTGTGCTCTAAGCTCTGTGTCTGGAGAGAATGAGTCGCGCTCCCTGGTGCTTGGCACGTCTGAGTGTGAAATCTATCCGCGCGCAGTGGGCGCAGGCAGGGAAGTCATGTGCTTAGCGGGTGCACCCGAAGGTTGGGGCCTCTGAGAACGGGCAGAGGACTCAGGAAGGGAACCCTAACACAGAACTCGTGCTGTCTGAGAGATAACAGCAGCGCAGCTTGGAAAGCAGGAGGAGATTTGGGTACTTGTAAGAAACTGGGTTTTAGAGGAAACTGGCATCTTGGTAGTATTTGCCTAAGGCTAAGTTAGCACTTTCTCTGGAGGCTTTTCAAGGATCCCTTCCAAAAGGTTCCACCACCTACAGATGGGCAATGATATTTACAAGCTAGTTGTTTCGATAGAATCTCTTGCGGTGTTTGTCAAAATGCAGAGTCCTGGGCCCCACCCCGTCTGTACTGAATCAGAAACTTGGGCAGAGGCATCTGAGAATCTATTTTTTAAATAACACGCTCTTCAAAGTGTTTTTTAAACCCAAAAGTGCTCATACTGTTTTAAACCCTAAAGTTTACCAGCTGCGGGGCCGCTTTTTATTTCCGAGCTTGTGAAATTGGACATTGACTTATACAGGGGATGTTTTACTCACGGGCATAGCGAAGGCTGCTCCCAGGAGGCAGGCAAACAAAATCCAGGTCCCCATTTCTTGATGGCCCTGAAATATGTCAACACACACTTTTCTTATCTCTTCTCAAAATTGAACATTACGAATGCTCCATAAAACTCACAGAATCCATGTTAGTCTAGTGCTAGCAGAAAGGGTGGGACTATTCTTTGTGAGGTTACTTTACCCATACCTGGCTCTCAGTTCTGAGCCTACCTATTTCATTGTTTCTGGAATCACAGTAGTGATAGAGATGCTTTTCATTTAGATTGAGAGCTAAACAAGCTGTTAAGGACGTGAATGATCTCTCATCATATGATTTGTCATGTCATTTCCCTGTACCCATACGGCTTGTAGAATCACAGACGCTAAGCGTAGCTTATAATTAATGATTAAAAGAATAGAGTTGGCTCTGAAAGTTGCGGAGATCATCCAAGTGCACAGTATTTGATAGTTTTAGAAACAGGAGACACAGAAATGTTTTGTTTGTTTTTGTTTTTGTTTTTTGGTACAGTCCGCCTGAGCATTGCTACCGTTAAAAACAGAGATCGATCATCTGAAGAAAGACGTGAATTTGTCAAAATATAGTAAGGAAGGAGTGGATTTTAGTTCCAGATATTCCCACCAGTAAAGACTTCCCATAAGACCTTCAGATGACATCTCTGAGCTCCAGATGTAGAGCAGAGGGTGTGGTTGAATAGACGGGAGAGAGGATGGTGCTAACATTCTATGATTATTCCGTGAATTTCGAATGACATATGCTTAAAAGATTTCTTATTTACTCAATGGCATCTTCCTTTTGTTTGACACACCGGCACAGTAATTATTCTAGAAGTAAGACCCTTGGGGCATGAAGCAAAACAGGCCATCCTAAAATACGCATTTTGCTTTGTGGTGCAAATTATTGACTAACTTTGAAAACTGTCTGAGGAAAGACCTTAAATTTTGGCTATGGAAAGTACACTGACGTTTTCTACCGCCGAAAATTTTTTTTAAAGTTTGAATTAATGAGAAAAAACTTTCAGTTGATGGTTCTATTTGATGATATTAAATAAAATGTTTTCGTGTTAGTGGATCACAGACTGTTAAAAATTATTTTATCTTAATCGATAAATAATTAAAATACATATTTGCTTGTGAAATTTGGCCTCCAAAAGTGCTTTGGGATTTTGGAACTAAATCTTAAAGAAATACAGACGTGTAGCTGCATTAGAAAGTAAAAGAATCCATTTAATAATCAGAGTCTAATTTAATTATGGCCCAACTGAAGAAAAAACTGAATATTAACAGCATAAAATATTGGAAATACAGAATACATTCACATTATTTGAACATGAAATATAGAAAAAGAAATAAGCACAATAGAAAGGATTCCAAATCATGAATAAAAATCCACATACCTTTGGGTATATGTATTCAGAGGAGGTTTCTGTCTGAAACTCAGGGATGCTTGATCCGATAGATTTCTTCCAAGCAAGAGCTCAATTTATATCATTCACGGCACCTAGAACAACCAATCCGGCTTCTGGAGGAAAAATGTGTTGAGTACAACTAAAAATCCCTGTATCATGACTTTTTAAAAGCTGTGATCAAACATAAGTCTGTATGTTGTGATTAGTGCATGTAGTCTTTCATTATAGGCAATAATAGGTTTACCAGGCAAAAAATTTTTAGCGTGCTGTTTTTAAGTCAGCATATACGTTGACTGCACATGCTGATATATTCAGATTTACTTTTAAGAAGAGGCTATGTCATTGTCTGTTTCCTGGTTCTAGCAAACATAACATTATTCTTTGTTAAAAAATAAAAAAATGAGACAGTTAGATGGTTGAGTTTCTCTAGTGAAACCAAGATGTCCTCTAGGGTTCTCCAGTCTTTTTAGAGCAAGATAACTTGATTTGAACCCCCATTCTGGTAAAACCTCAAAGCTCTCCCCAATATTTCTCTGAGGGATTATAATTTTGAGTTCACCACTGCTCTGTTTTCTACTCTCATTGAAGGTATCTTCTCTGTTGTCTGTTGCCATTTTTTAAAGTCACCATTCTGGTGTGCGCCAAAAGAGGGAACGAAGTCCCTTCTCCTTGTTCCCATCCTGCAACCCATCTGCCATCTAAGCGATCGTGAACTTGAGGTTATCACAGTAGCAAAACTTTTACTGATGATCTGAAAGGCAAGGCAAGGAACATAACACACACCAGACCTCACACTTAAAAATGGATTTCGATTCTTGCAAACAAATATGTATCAAAGAGGGGACATTGCCCTGGCTCCCCTATCCCACAGAGCAACTCAGTCTTTCTCGGTATGATGGCCCTTCTTTGCCCACATCCTTTTGGCCCAAACCCACTTTGTCTTATAAGAAATCCAGATTTCTCTCTCTCTTTTTCACAGCCTCTTAACTACCCCTTTAGTTGCATCGTCCCCATGTTCTCAGCAGCCTCGCCTTTGCCCAAACGACAACCAAAGCCCTTCTCCTTCGAAAAGGACCTCTGAACTAGCTATTAAATTCATGTCTTCTACTCTTCTACTTTAGCAAAGCATATGTATTTTTTTCTTTTATTATAGAATCGGATCAATTAAAAAGAAGATGTGTATCTAGTGGTAAGAGGCAGCTGATGAGTTGTCTATCAATATTAGATCGATAAAGGAAATACTGATTATATACCCAGCTAGTATTGGTGGGATAGCCAGATCTCTTTGACTACTTCAGTAATATTTGTACGTGTGTGTGTGTGTGTGTGTGTGTATATGTATATATATTTAATTCAGCCAATGTGGAGCATCTATATCTATATCTATATATATCTATCTATCTATCTATCTATCCATCTGTCTCTCTATCTATCTATCTATTTCTCTCTCTCTTTCAATATATATATTTATATATATGCTGATTTTATATATATATATGCTCCACATTGGCTGAATTAAACTCAAGGAGAAAACATCCATGAACGGCAATGTAGTAGTATTAAGAGCTAGAGCTTAGACTTACATGGGTCCTGACCTCAGCTTCACCAAGGGTTGAGGGACCACTGACATGTCATGTAGCCTATGTGAGCCTCAGTTTCCTCATCACTGAAATGAGGATAATTATAGAACCTACCTAAGAGGATTACTGTAAAAACGAAATAATAGTCATCTCTGGGGGAAATGAAAAGGTATCACAGTAAATGTTTTAAAAATGCTAATAAGTAAGATTCTAAGAGAATCTTGAGGAATAAATTATTAGGAAATTAATAACCGTCATGGAGAAAGGTAGACCTTTCAATCCGAGAGAAAGAAATTGCAAAGAAGAAAGTGGAAGGTTCTAACAGGTAAAACGTATGAATGAAAGCAAACATAGAATATGGTTCTAAAAGCCAGTTGTGTTCAGGATTTGCATTTACGTATGAATATATTTATTGGTGAATTGTATATCAGAGGTGAGAAGGATTCTCTTCGAAGGAAGTTGCAAATGGAATTTTAGGAGAATTGACATCAGGTTATTGCAGGGGGAGGAGAGGGAGTAAGCAGCGGTGCCTACGGAGAGTAGGAGAGAGAGGGAGGAAAATGGAGGTCACATTATATTCTTTTTCAGTCTTTTCCCCATTTCGTTTAATTAACTATATCAGAGTACCTGAAAAAGATTCAGGACATATTTTTCCTACAAAATTGTGTGTAATCTCCACTAATTAAGTCATCGGTGAACTACTAGTGGTTTTACAAAATTTAGCTCATTACTTTGTCTCATCTTGCAAGAATAGAGTGCCGTATATTTGGCCACAAAGATCAACAGAACGATCCCTTACTGTGGCATTGATTTCTCTCGTCAACTAGATAGTGAGATGTTGCCAGTTCACTGTGAATCATTGTTCGGGCTTTGATGGCAAATACAACGGAAATACAAATACAACAGAAATACGATAGAAATGATTTGGTTCTATTTATTTTCCCTCCCTGCATCCTGAGTCATAGGGTACACCCTATTAAAATATGGATCTCTCCGTTTGAAATCTCTTTCACTAATTTAGGTCTCACATATATAGTTTAAAAGTTGCTCAATGTTTCGGGGGGAAACCCACAAAATTTCAATTGAAAACTATTTTTATGAACAATTATTTCATTTATGAATAAGGTGACTTTATAAAAGAAGACAGAATTTACTAGATTGACTACTTATTTTGATTTATACAGGCTATAACATTTCTAAAGGTTTTGTATTTTTATTTCTGGCTCTTCAACGTCAAATATTTTCTCTTTTTTAAAAAAATCTTTATTTCTGAAATAGATCATAAGCGTAAAATAGTTTCCTCAATGGCAATATCTCTGGAATAAATGTGACAATATAACCCTAGAACGTGCCTTCATTCACTTAGGCATTTGTTGCAAATACATACGTTGAATACCTATGAACCCGAGACCATTTCTGTTACTATAGGGACAAATACACGCATGGATTTATTAGTTTCTAAAGGCTTTTCTTCAAAATGATGAGTAAATAAATGCCTTTATAAATGATAGGTTCCCATTCTTGCTAAGTGGGAAGGAAGAGAGTCCAAGAAAGGATTATAAAAATATCACATTCAGGGCACATTTTGGTCCAGAAACAGCTGCTCTAAGTCCCCCTGAGGCTTTGTAGGACCAAGCAGGGCTGTAAAACATGCAGTTCACGTGGCAGGACCTGAGGCGGGAAGCCTCCTACTCTTTGTGGCACAAATCAAGAACCAGATGGTTCTCGCCTGCCAGTGGTTGGAGATGAGGAAAGCACGGGTTAATCCCAAGAAATAAGAATCTGACTCACTGTCGTTATACACCTCGCTTTGGCCCAATCAAATACTTTTAATAAAGAGAATCCATGATAGTCAAGAGCTGAAGCGGTCTTGAACTCTGAGAGGAAGCGTGGCTTAAATGTGTTCACCTCCTGGAATGACTGATCTCGGACAAATAGTAGGCACTCAGCAACAACGACGAATTGTATATATTTGTGTGTGTTGTGCTTTGTAATTTTAAAAAAGTACTTTTGCCCATTTTTGATAGTAGTTATTCTTTTCCTTGACTTGCAGCTCATCACATTTTGCTGTTCCCATGTTGCTTATGCTAGTAACTTCTCCCCCTTCTAATTTGCTGCTTAATTTACAGCGTGCTGGAAAATCATACGCCCGAGCTTGTTGGAAGTATGTGTACACCGCAAGAGATGCTGTAAGCGGTTTTGGCCCTGGTGGCTCACTCAAAAATTTCGGTCTCGTGACATTGATTTTTGACTGCTGGGAGGATATTTTGTTTTGTTTTGGGGCTTTCTCCCTTTGTTTAACTTTCTGGTTTTAGCAGTGGTGGAGGTATATGGGTGATCTTTGGATAAGTCAGGTGTTATGATTTCCAGAAGCCTTTCTTATCATCAATAAATAGGGGCTCAATTCTTGAATATTCTTTTAAAGCAGGTCCAGGATTGTCCAATATTCGGGAATTGTTTCAAGAGTGAGTATTCTTAAGTAACTGGAGTCAAAGTCAACCTCTAGACATTCGCTTATAAGAAAATATGATCTCCGCTAGCTTTTTTGCTGGAGTGAATTTGTACCCTCGTCAGAACTCAGATACGCCACCACCCATTGATTCTGATAAACAAACTGACTTCCTTCACAACCCTTGAAAATCAGCTATTATATTTTATACCTCCTTGAGAGCTCTTTGATACCCAGAAAAATGTCTTTTACAAAGTAGGTGCTAGATAAATGTGTCAATTAATGAAAATGTAGAGAAGTTATCCATGACGTTATGAAAATATAAAAAATGTCCTTGATCTGTGTAGATCCTCCCTAGACAGAGAAATCTTGCAGTGATTTAGATGGCCCTTTTAAACAACGAAGACGGATAACTCAGCATTGCTGCCAACTGTGCCTATGGACTTTCATGCAAATGGCCTCTGATAGGGACTGAAGGGGATGCTACAAAAGGTTTAGAATCCATTATCCTAACATCTTTATTATACTTGACTCTGACCCACTAGTTCAAACTGTAATATACTACAAGCATATATACTATGATGTATGTACCTGATTTTTTCTTATTCGTGACTGAGTCTACTTGCTTGATATAATACAGCTTTATTATTATTATTAGATTCTTAGGCTTCTAGAATCACTTCAGCCCAATGAGTAATTTGAAACGAATAACAACTCTCCCACATTCTCATACTTTTTGGATGGCAAACCATCAGTGCCTATTCTAGAATGCATTGGAATTAACTGTGTTTTCTGGCCGGTTGTTAGAAACTGTGGGGGGAAAAAAGAGGAATCTTCTACTGGCTAATGACATTTAGTAAGTGAGTAGACTTGGGACAAGAAGCCTAAGGAAAGCAGGAACAGAGGTAGGGAACCAGAAAGAAGAAAGGCCCGTGTAAGAAGGGGGAAATGCATTGTGATGGTATTCAAGGTGCTGATCAAAGGTGGTGCCAGGCTCAGTGAGCCCCACGTTCGCTGAAAAGAGGAAACCTATTAATGAAGCAATAAGAAATAAAACTGCTGCGCAGTAAAGGGAGATGGTCCTAGGGTCACAAGGCCTGAACGTGTCCCTCATAGGCCAACATCGCGATATAACTTCAAGCACTTCCTATATAGCTAACAGTCATTGTTGAGCACTTAGTGTCTGCGTAACGCAGTCTTTGGCCTTGGAGTACAAGGTTGAAGGGGACGGTAGTCCAGTTCTCAAACTACTCATGGCCTCTGGCAGAGTTGTCCACTTTGAGTTGGGGTGGAGGATGCTGGGAGTGGCTGTTGGAACAAATCATCCGTCTCACTGTCAGGAAGCTGACACGCTCTGCTCTCTGTGTTTGTGGATGAGAAGGGAGGAGAGGGGCAGTAGCGACACCGGAAGGCTTCGAGGGCTGTGGTAAAGGCTGGCCATCTGGAGTTTTCCCATAGTTCCTGGCTGGACTGGGAAGAGGGTCCTGACTGTATGTAGGACCACTCCAGTCTTTGTCCTGCAGTCCTATACTTTCTGCTTCTGCAGTGATCGCGCATTAACCGATAGCATGCACCGAGTCATCAGGGGAAGAGTCAATTATAGCCAGTGCCTGCTGTTTCCGAGGGCAGTATAAAGCAGGTAAAGGTGTTTATGAACTAACCCGTAAAACAATGTCTACCAATAAGCAATAGGAAATAAAACAGCTGCGTGGTAAAGGGAGATGGTCCTAGGGCCACTCCCAGCATCCTCCGCCCAAAGTGGACAACTCTGCCAGAGGCCATGAGTAGTTTGAGAACTGGACTACCGTCCCCTTCATCCTTGTACTCCAAGGCCAAAGACTGCGTTACGCATTGCTGGTTGAAATCAAGTATGCCACGTAGAATATTCAAAATGAGGGTGTCGGTCTGCATTTATTAACATAGAAAGATTTTTGTGACACGTAGTTAAGTGGTAAAATAGATTTTTAATGTCTTCTTTCTCTAAAATGATCTTCTTCCTCCCTTCGTTCCTTCCTCTCCGCCTCCTTCCCTCCCTCCCTCCCTCTCTATTCCTTTCTCTTCACTGGGGAGACAGCCACCGAAATAGTAATGGCTATTATCTCAGGGACTCCTTCCTGAAAGTCTCTGAGAGGCCACGTTTTATTTTATTTCTTTTAAGTGATCTGTGAATGGAACAAATGCGAGAGAGACACAAGAAGTTTGGGAACATAATATTTCTCATTCGTGGTCAGCAAGGGGGACAAGTAAGCGATAGTACTAGAGTTCCCATAGCACTGGGTTTATCTAATATTCATTCTCAGGGAGAAAAACCTGAACAGAAAATCAGAGACCAAAAATATTACATTTTTAAAAAAGGGATAGGGTCCCTTTTAGGTCCCTAGTAGAAAATATCTTAATAATATAAGCATTCACAGAAAGAGTTCATACAGCTCGTAATTTGAAAGATCTGTAAGCATTTTCTAAATATCTGGTGGAACCATTTTCAATAAGGGAAATTATATGCAGATGGATAGTGTGTTGTTTGGCTTATAATTAACTGAACTGTTGGGAGTGAAAACATTACATCTGTGTTAACAGAGATAACACGATAATGTGAAAACAAGCTTTTTAAAAAAAAATTCTGCTTATTAAGCGAAATACGTCGAAGTAAGTTGCCCTTTCCCACTGGGGTTCAGTGCACACATGCACAGATGGGTGTTTTCTCTACGTGAGCATGTGCTATGGTGGCGAGAACTCGTCTCTGGCAGGACAGGCTAGGTCAGTGTTGTGCGTGGGCCATTGACCCGTGATGCTGGCCCCTAGCCAGTGTTTTTGACTCTTTTGCTCCCTTACCTTACTACCTGGAAAATGGGAAAACGTCCATAGGCGAAAGCTAGTAATGCCACTGAACGTACATTCGACTCTTCTTAAACATGATTTCCAGCATTAAGAGTGACAATTTTAGTAATTGCTCAAAGAGGAAATATGCAAATTTAAAGAAAAACACAGGCAATAGTTTGCCACCGAAAATGTTGGAAACTATCGTACTCAGATATATGATGCGCAGAGTTTTTTCTATTGTTCTTGGACAGAAAATTCTTATATTGTTACACCTTAGTAGGAGAACTTTCATCTTCATCTCTTACAGAACTGCCCACAGGGACAGAAATAAAAAAATGGCAGAATAACATTTTCATATGATCTGCTAATTCTACAGGGAACAAGAAACATGCGATGGAGCCTAAGTACCAGCAATGTCACCAGTTCCGGCAGGGTTGTCATTCCTGGTAACCATTCCAGTTATTATTTTAGTTACTGGCCCCTCAATCGTGGACAGAGCCCCGAGCAGCTTTTCAGTTAGTATCTTTATCACATCCCTAAATGACATAAAATTCAGTGAGAGTAGCTGAGAATTATTTCCAAATCTCTATTAAACAATCACATCACGAATCGTATGTCTGCTTGAAGTATTAAGTAGATCTGCAACTGATATAATTGTGAGGAATGAAATAAATCGGGAAAAAGGCCAGAAGGTAATTTAATTCTATTCACATACATTTCATTATAGACAATTTCTATTTGAAATGAAATGAAACAGATGCAATATCCTGTCACAGAATTCTGTGGAGTGAGTGCAAGTTTGTTCTAATCATAGATGGCATTTTACTGTTAACGTGATAATGCCAGCATAGCTTTAGAATCCTAAGACCTCTGCTTCTTACAATCTTACCTAGTGCGTCATCTTCATCGTGCTCTTAAGAGAATCATAGACATGTGCTATGTCTGTTTTCAATAGCATTCCACACACATCCAGAAATTTTAAATCATTATGATAAAATATTTATCGAGATTCTGTAATATCCAAGGCATAAGACACATATAAATATATGGCATGATATTCATAGGATACAATATTATTCAGCCATGAGAAAAGGAACGAGGTACTGACACACGCTACAACAACAGGGATGAACCCTGGGAACATTATGCTAAGTGAAAGAAGTCAGACGCAAAAGACCACATATTGTATGGTTTCATTTCTAGGAAATGCCCAGAGGAGACAAATCCATAGAGACAGAGAGTAGATTCATGGTCGCCGTGGCTTGGGGGAGAGGGGAACAGGGAGTGACTGCTAATGGGCTTGGGTTTTTTAGGGGATGATGGAAACGTGGTTGGAAAATGGATCTCTGAGCACCTCTACCTGCAGGGTTTCTCGCTGTTAGCGCTCTCGGCATTTGGGGCTAGATCCTTCTTTGTGCTGGGGGTCCTGCGCACTGGAGGATGCTGAGCAGGGTCCCTGGCCTCCGCCCACCAGATAACCGGTGGCGTCTCCTCCCTCAGTTGTGACAACCAAAAATGTTTCTGCACCTGGCCTTATGTTCCCTGGGGGCAAGGGAGGACGAAATTGCTCCCAGCTGAGAACCACAGATCTGCAGTTTCCTAAGCATCGAGCTGGGTGTAGGGGTGTAGGCAGTGGGTGGGGGCCTGGAGCCGGCGTGCACTTATGGAAAGACCACTGTTTCAGGGTCTCTGAAGGTACAGACATTGAAACCTGAATTCTAAAGTCTGTGATTTCTTTTTAAAAATAGTGAAGAGATGAATAGGAGAAAGAAGATTTAGATAAAACTATTGTTCAAAAAACATCTGGTGGGAAAAATCACTCATTTTTCAGGTTATTAAAAAAGATCGAAATTTGTTATTTAGAAAGTAAAATAAAATAGTATATGCCAGTGGTTTTTATTTTTATTATTATAAAGGATTAGAACCATGGTGCCAATAAATCAGCAAGTATATAAATTTGAATTTGGCGTGTTCGAAGCTAGAACCGTAAAACTGTATTAATGGTTCTCAAAGAGTTTTGCTTAACTCAGCTTTAAAATCATTCTGCAGAATATAAACACCCCTTGAGCAGCAAAAAAGAAGCATGAGATTTGATTTGTACCGTGGCTAACAAAAACAAGTGGGCAATCACAGTTTAATCATATCCTACTAATCTAACTTAGTCTGAGGAATGAAAGAGAGGAAGCGCGTGGGCTTTGGAAATACGTACATTGCAGAGTCAGTTTTTAAGCGTGACCTCTTTTCTGTTCAGAAATGCGTGAGTGGAGGGAGGCCCTCGGCCTCCCTGGTAACTCATTTATAAATAAACAGGTGGAAGGAAATCGTGTCGATGGTCTGTTCTAGTTCTCAGGATCTGCGCCACACAGAGTGCGAATCTTTAAATTATCGAGGCAATAACTGCCATATTTCCTGCTCTCAACTTGAAGGACGTGTTTTCTCCAACTGCCTTCGTCTGCGTAGCCTTGACTAGCTAGGACTTGATACCCCGTGTATGGCAGTGCTGTCAGACTAAAGTTAGTAAACTCGAATTGTGTTTATAAGTAGGCTTCCATTACACGGTGGCTTCTCTGTAAATAGAAAATGTAAATTTTCTTATTTCTCATGGACTTTAGCAGTTACAGAATGTTGCTTTTAGCTCTTGTTTATATCAGGGATATTACCGAGTGCTTCAAACTCAGGCTGGCTCACATCTATTAAAAGGGTCATGTTCCAAGGATGTTTTCAAGATTTAAAGGTTGCACGTTTGCAAGATGTTTTGGTCAACCTGTTCTCCCACCGTGTCAGGACGTAGAACCGACAGAGCGTCTGAAGGAGGCTGGGTCAAACACATCAGTCCTAAAATTGGGTGAGAGCAATACTTCTGGAAAAAAACCTGTGTGGTAGCTCAGTGGAACCACCTGTTCTCACTCAGTTCTTTACAGCAGGGGTCTGCAACCCCCAGGTCGTGGACCAGTACTGGTCCGTGGCCTGTTAGGAATCAGGCCGCACAGCTGGAGGTGAGCAGCAGGCGGGCGGGCGGGCGGGCTAGTGAGCAAGCTTCATCTGTATTTGCAGCTGCTCCCCAGCGACTGCATCACCACCTCAGATCATCAGGCATTAGAGTCTTACGGGAGTGCCGGTCCCTGGTGCCAGAGAGGTTGGGGACCGCTGCGTTCGAGCGTTGTTGTGAGATCGATAAAATGGCCTAAAGTGAGCACGTGTTCACCCATAGCAAGTGCTTAACCAACTTGGAGCTTAGCATTGTGATCGTTTTCTAGCAAAACTGCACAAGCTGCGGCCGAGGAATCTTGAGTCTCTTTACAAAATGCTTCTTGACATTTTTAATAACGTAAGTTTAGAAGAAATTAGTCTCGATGCAGACTACACTTTAGAACCACTCGTGTAGCTTTTAAGTAATATTCATGTTTGGGTCCCCTTGCACCTAGCTTCTGATTTTATTGGTCTGAGCAGTGATTCCAATTCTTACTGGATTTTTGAATCACCAGGAGAGATTTTACAAATATCGATGGCCAGGTGCCACCTTCAGAAAGTAGGTTTCAGCCATGCTTGAGATCGATGGGACACAATCTATTTCACCTTATGAATGAATTATCATGTATGTCTCTTAGACCTTTTCTGTATATAAAAAGCTGTAATTTTATCCACTTTATCCAAATCAGTGGGTTTTGTCTTCTGAGTGAATTTCCATTCAGTGCCATGGGGCATTAAGAACACTCAACACAATGACATTTGCAATTGATTATAAAGACATAGGATCAGACCCACAGAGTTTTAGCGTGACGGCAAACCCACAGTGAGCGCTCCGAAAACGTTTGCTGATTATGGACAAAAAAGTGTTCTTCATGGTCTCTTGGTTTATCCACGAGTATTTCATTTCAAACTATCTTACAGAGTCCACACGAGGCTGCTACAATGTCGATTCGATGAATGGGGTGCATTGCATGAACCACCATCTGAGCGGGCTACTTTGGGTGTAGCTGTTTTGATTTTTACTTCCTCCGAATATAAGGTTTTGTTCATTTAATCAAACAAATCCTGTTGTTTTGCTGTTCTGTAGACATATTATTTGTGTGGCCAAGAATCCGTTTGCAGACGCCACATCACAACTAGATCTGAACGTGGAGAGCAGCCCAGAAAACAAGTGCTAATTGAATCAACTGCTAAAATTACCAGCGACAAACCAGTGTGACCTCCATCACCGGGTTCAGTTAGTGACCCTGCGGGCAAGGACCTGGATTTATTCCAGTATCATTTCCTTCGTCCACCAAAAACCCTCATCTTCGTGATTGATGAAATAATAACAAATGTCAAACTTAAGGCGTATTTTGTTCATCTTGATTTTCTGTATGTCCTTTTTTCTGAATGCAGACATAATATATGTTTGTAAATGAATTCAAACGACATAGAAATGCATTAAGCGGGATGTCAAAGTCCCTAAGAATTCCATCCTCAAGTGATGGCTGCCAAGAAGAAGCAACAGGACTTGAGCTCGAAGGCTCCCTTGGACTCCCAAGCACTTCTCCCCGAGAGTAACCCCTAATCTGTCTTTTCATAGCACAGATAGGTTTTGCCTATTTGTAGAATTTGCATTAATGGTTTCATAAAGTATGGTCTCTTCTGTCAGACTTCTTTGCTCCACAGGACATCTGTGGGATTCTTGCATATTGTGGTAGGTGGTTGGAATGCGTTTATTCTCACGGCTACATAGTATTCCATTGTGTGGATATACCACAATTTATCCATTCTACTTTGATAAACATTTACGTAGTGTACAGTTTTTGCTTATTGCAAATAACTCTGCTATGAACATTCTAGCACACATCCGTTGGTGAACACATGCTTGCATTTCTATTGTTTTTATTGTCGACTTTTTTTTTTGGCTATCAGAGATGGTGTTGAAGTGAATATCCTTGCAAATGTATCTTGCACCTTTCATGACATTTCTATAAAGTACATTTTTAGAATTGCTGGGTCACGTAGTACACATGATTTGAGTAGATATGGCAGAACTGCTCTCTGAAAACATTTTGACTTTGGAGCTTGGTCTGTACCCCAAGCAAACCATCGTGCCTACATCCCTTTGCTATTGTCATTATCTGTGACGCAAATGCTGCTCTTGTGTCTTCTGGACTACGAGGCAAAGCTAATGAAAACCAGAATCTTCTCTCTGGCCTGTTTCAGACGCTCTCTAGTGGGCTAGTGCCTCTCCCATGTGTCCAGTGAAGGACAAAATGTAAAATGACCTAGTGTCCCAAGGTGTCAGGGCATAGTGTGAAAGCGCCAGCTGAACCCAAATAAATTGATGCTATAAGAAGATGCACCAAGTGGACCCCATAGCTCTAAGTGTCCTCCACCCCAGGCTGAGATAACCTCATTTCCCGGGTAGAGATAGAGGTTTCTAATCTGGAAATGCAAGTCCTGTATCTTAGCATCAAGTGGCCCCTTCAAAATGCCCTGTCATTGGGAGGCATCAGGCTAGGGCAGTGTTTCCAAACCTTGGAGCTCTTGACATTTAGCATCAGATCATTGTTTGGAGGTGGTAGGGGGTGAGGGGTGGTCCTGTGCACTATAGGATCTTTGTCACCATCCCTGGCCTCTACCCACTAGATGCCAGTAGCGTTCCACTTCTCCATTATGACAACCAAAAACTGCCTCCAGGCATTGAGAGGTAGAATGACCTCCAGCTGAGGAGCATTGGGTGACTGCTTACAGAGGCCCCTGGCTCTAAATCAGATTATGTTCAGATTCTGGCTTCACCACTTACCGTGTGACCTGGGGTGAAGTACCTAAACTCTCTGTGCCTCGGCTGGCTCATCCGTAAAATACAGATGTTAATAGTAAGATTTACTTTAATTGGTTGTCGTAAACGTTAAATGATCATGCGAAGCAGATAGCAGTCTTTGGCACAAAATAAGTATTCGATGTCATTAGCTTTATTAGTCATAATATTTATTATT
>NW_006431911.1:1313399-1335024 GCF_000325575.1 Pteropus alecto
CTGAGGCAGTGGAGGAAAGTATTCACTTTCTGGAAAAGAATGTGGATAACGTGTATTTGAAAAACATCAAAGGCAGTGGGTTCACAGCTCTTGGACTAGGCAGTGGGAGATGCGGAGAAAGCATTGGGTTGGACCTCTGTTCCTTCTCAAATTAGCATTTATGGAAACCAGAATTGGTGGAAAATGGACTTTGACAGCAGAATTAGGCATTTTTAGGAACATGCTAAATCACCGTAGGGGAATATTTTGCTGTGTTCCTCTCGCTAATATGAAATTAGTAAATTTTCAATAGTTTTTTGAACACTTTCATTTTAAATAAGAAAATACGTTCCGTGCTAAAGCGGCCATGTCTTTTTCGATGTTATGGAACAGAGGGTTTTATTTGTTAAGAGCTTTGTCGGGACGATTCTCCCCTAATGACCCCTTCTCTTGCCACAGGTCTAACTTAAATAAACTCAGATGGCAGGAAACAGCGTCTCCTTGTCAGTAGGACAGAGTGACATCCTGGAGCGGGTTCCAGATGAGGACCGTGAGGCCAGGGCTGTGTGTTTGCAATTCCCAGTCACTTCTCCTTTTAGGGTCTCAGGTTCTCAGGCGTGTGCTGAGGAGTCTGAGGGAAGCGAAGGGAGGTTCTGAAAAGAAAAACAAGAAAAAGAGGTGAGATTATGGCACATGCATTTAGAAGATAACTCTGAGTTAGAATTTGCCGTCTGCAGAATTACTCAGCATTCCCTTAGCTACTGTTTATTGTGACTCTTTAAAATGGGGCTAACACAAACCACTTTCTCCCACTTATTTGGTCCTGGAACGGTTTGGGAGATCCTGCATTAAATAATTTATGAGTCCCTCGTATCCATAGAAATTTCCTGATTCCTTCTGTTTGCATTTTCTATCGCTGCTGCAACAAGTTACCAGAAACTTAGTGGCTTAAAACATACACACTTATTATTTTACAGCTCTGTAAGTTAGAAATCTGACACAAGTCTCACTGGACGAAAATCAAGGTGTCAACAGAGCTGCGCTCCTTCTGGAGGCTCGGGGAGAAGCCATTTGTTTGCCTTTTCTAGCTTTTAGAAGCCACCCACATTCCATGGCTCATGGCACCCGAGTTCCATGTTCAAAGCCAGAAATATTGCATCTCTCTGACCACTTTTCTACAGACACATCTCCCTCGCGCTCTGAACTCTGCTGGAAAAGATTCTCCGACTGTAAAGGCCCGTGTGTGTGCATCGGGCCCACCCAGATAATACAGGAGCCTTTTCCCATCTCTGGGGGGGGGGCAGGGCTATCATTGTGCCAACCACACGATCTGTCCCAGTGGCTTCTCCATTTCCCAACACTGGAGGGTGTGGAGTGGTGTTCTGTAAAGCCAGGAAGAAGCTCGCATGATTATCTTTTCTTTTTCGTTTGCTTCTGATCAACTCTTGCAGTATCGAATGTCTATCTTGCAAACTCACCCAAAGAGCAATAAAAGCAGAGAACACAAGAGTAATTAAAACAAGGCTACTGAACTGTTCTGTGCAGAGTTTTATTTTTAGCTTCTCTCCTGATACAGACAAGAATATCTCCTTGAAAGAAACTAGGCTCTGAATTGTACTTTGTTTTAACATGTACAATTGCCGGGATGCATATCAACAAGTAGTCTTTAGAATTAAAATATGAACATAAAGAGATTAAAAGAGTTTATTTGCTTTTGGGGGTATAGCCGTTACCTGGTTCCGTTTCTAAAACAGTGAATGCTACAAACTCCTAAACTTTTCAAGCACCTCACGATCATCAGTTTGTGAAAAGAAGAGAAACTGAAGGGTTCTGTTTCTTCTCACTGCTTGGTAACAGCTCCAATGGCTGATCTATAGGAAGTGGAAATATTATACGGGTTTGTTCATAGTTGTTGCTATTTTATCTCGTGTGAGAGGAGCGAGGTGGAAAATGAGTTTTGCACTAAAAAATCTTTTTAAATCTTAGCGTTCGGACTCATGTCGTTTAAGTTTTTGTTGTTGTTTTGGGTTAGCTATTTATAGTTACCGTGTGATCCGGCGATTTCACTCCTAGGCATATACCTAAGAGAATTGAAAACATATGTTCACGTGAAAACTTGTACGTGAATCTTCACAGCATCTTTATTCATAATGGCCCAAATGTGGAAACATCCCAAATGTCCATCAACTGACGAATGGTTAAAGAAAGTTTGCATGATACAATGAATATTATTTGGCCGTAAAAAGGAATAAAGTTCTGATGCACGTGACAGACAGCATGGCGAACCCTGAAAGCATGTTAACAGAAAGAAACCAGAACCAAAAGGCCACATATTGAATAATTTCACTTATATTAAAAGTCAAAAAGGCAAATCCATAGAGACATAGAGTAGGTGAGTGGTGGCCAGGGCCGGGGGCGGGAGGGGAATAGAGAGTAATTGCTAATGGGTATTGGGTTTCTTTGTGGGATGGTGAAAATATTCTGGAATTAGATAATGACGATGGTTGCATATATCTGTGAATATACTAAAAAAACCCTAAATCACATACTTTAAAATGGTAAATTTTATCTTAAAAAATTGTATCAGAACTTTGGGTGTTGGTTTGGCATGTGAGAAGCTCAGAAGTTGTCACTCCACCTAACAAGTCCAAACAAACTGAAAAATCAACAGCTCTTCTTAGATCCTTATGAGGAATGATATCACAGGGAAAACTGCTGCCTCCAAAAATTGACGAGACCGACAGGTGAATACAGAGAATCACAACTTACTAGAGCAACAATCTCCAAGGCAACCAGTGCCTGGGTAGGGAAAACTGAACTGTAATTGGTGAAGTGCTGGAGGCTCAGTGTGGACAACTCAGAGTTAAACTCCACGAAGGCCCAGTCATCGGGAGGCCCCCACACTTTTGTGAGTTTCACCTCCTGGATCTCTACCAGGTGTACAGGTGATGTGGTAGCCTATGCAGAATATCGGAAATAATCGATGGAAGCAAAAACCCTCCTGTGACTATATATAATATTGTAATGACCATGTATGGTGCCAGGTGGGTATTAGACTTATCGGGAGGATCACTTCGTAGATTATATAAATGTCTCGCCACTATGCTGTACACTTGAAATGAACATAAAATAATATTGAATGTCAACTCCAATTGAAAAATAAAAATTGAGAAAAAAGAAAAGCAAATTGAAAAGTTAAAGTAAAATTTAAAAAAAAATACTTTCTGGAGCTAATTATAAGCAATTATAGGAAGGTTATAAGATGCAAAGTTAATATACAAAAGTCAGTGGTTTTCCTGTATACCAGCAATGAACAAGTAGAATTTGAAATTAAAACCAAAATACCATTTACATTAGCACCCCCGAAATGAAATACTTGGGTATAAGCATAACAAAGTATGTTCAACAGCTATATGAAGACAAGTATAAAACTCTGATGAGTAACAACAAATAACTAAATAAATGGAAGGCTATCTCATGCTCGTGAATAGGAAGACTCAGTATTGTCAAGACGTCAGTTCATCTCACTTGATCTACAGAGTTAGGAAAGTCCCTATCAAAACCCAGCAAGTTATTTTGTGGATATTGGCAAACATATTCTAAAGATGATCTGAGGAGGCAAAAGACCCAGAATAGCCATCACAATATTGATGGAGAAGAATAAAGTTAGAGAACTGATATTACCTGCCTTCAAGACATTATAAAACGACAATCATCACGACAGGGTGCTACTAGCAAGAGAATAGACAAATAGATAAACAGATCAACGGGACAGAGAGCCCCGAAAGAGATTCACATAAATACAATCAGTGATCTTTGACAAATGAGCACAGGCAGTGTGACGGAGCAAAGGTAGTCTTTTCAACAAATGAGGCTGGAATAACTGGACATCTGCATACAAAAAAAAAATGCATCTAAACACAGACCTTGCACTTTTCACAAAAATTAACTCAAAATGGATCGCAGGCCTAAACGTAAAATGCAAAACTGTGAAACTCCTAGAAGATAATCGAGGAAACAATCCAGGTTACCTTGGGTACAGCAATGACTTTTAGATATAACACCAAAGGCATGAGCCGTGAAAGAAATAATTGATAAGCTAGACTTCATTAACATCTAAACGTTCTCCGTAAAAGACAGTGTCAAGTGAATGAGAAGATAAGTCACAGACCGAGAGTAAATATTTGCAAAAGACATCTGGCAAAGGACTGTTGTTTAAAATATATAAAGAACTCTTAAAATGCAGCAATAAAGAAACAAGTAGCCCGATACACTATGGGCCAAGCACCTTAACAGATATCTCCCCAAAGAAGTTATGCAGGTGGCAAAAAAGTACATGAAAAGATGCAAATTAAAACAACAGCGAGATACCATTACACACCTACTATACTGGCCCAAATCCAGAAAACTGACACCAGCATGTGCTAGTGAGGGCAAGGAGCAACAGGAACTCTCGTACACTGCACGTGCGAACACGAAATAGTACAGACACTTATGTGACATTCCAGAAAAGGCAAATCTATGGAGACAATAAAAAGATCAGAGGTTGCCAGGGTTTGGGGGGAGAGGGGAATGAATAGAGGAGCACAGAGGATTTTTAGGGTGGTGACGCTGCCCTGCAGGGTACTGTAATCACGAATACATGGCATTATACATTTGTCCAGACCAGTAGAACATACCAGACCAAGTGTGAACCCTAATGTGAAGTATCTATTTTGGGTGACGATGATGTAGGTGTCGATGCAGGTTTATCGGTTGTAACAGACGCACCACTGTGGCGTGGGGCGTTGATAATGCTGGAGGCTGTGCGTGAGTGGCGGCAGAGGGCACATGGGAAGTCTCCGCACCTCCTATTCAAGTTTACTGTAAAACTGCAAGTGCTCTGAAAATTAAAGTCTATTTAAAAACCGCACCCATTAGGTAGAACTCTTCAAGCTCCTGTAATGTTCGACTGTAATTTATTTTTGAAAACGTCAGTTTCCATTTGTTTCATTGCTCAGAGGAAGCGCGGTTTTCTCATATCAAAGCAAAAATATTTGTCACGTCTCTGAAACACTTTTTAATTTATCATTTTAAAAGTAGTACATTGAAGAGAACACAGCTCTGGGAAAAAGGTCTGAAAAAATGACAACTAAAAAAGTCAGATCTGTAGCAGTCAGTGCAGATCGTTTGTTTTTATGTCATACCTGGCCTTTCGTGTCATTCTGCAAATCCGTGTTTCTCTGTTCAGTTGCCGCTTTTACATGTTTTGATGCTTATCAGTAAAAGCCGGGAAGCGAGAGTTTTTTGTTTTTGTTTTTTTCTTTTTACAGGGAGTGATTTTAGCGACTTTAGAACATGTATCCTAAATGTAAATATTACCCGCTGGTCTTGTTTTCATGCTAATATAACACACGGATGGTTTTCTCTATAGATGCAGAGTGAACTTTCCCAAAAGCTTTCTTTCAATCAACAAACGTGTAAAAGCACAAAATGCAAGAGCTATTTCTTCTACGTGCTGTGCCTATCCTTCCAGAATATACAGTCTAGCCAGGGAGAAAAGGCACAGATGTAGAGAATCAAATAAATTTCCAACATTTAAATAAGAATCAAGAAAACAGCCGAAATGCAAGGGACGGAGAGGTGACTGTGATGGTTACATAGAAGAGAGGTATCGTGTGAAGTTAGAGTTTTGGGGAAAATAAGTGACATTTAAACATTCTGAATCCTCCTCTTCCCTCCCTCAATGAGCCATCACAAGTGATTTCCTACACATCTCAAGTGTCGAGGTCATTTGGGGCCTTAAAAGAAGCATAAAGGAAAAATAAGGTATAGACCCATCTGCTCATACATACATACATACATACATACATACGTGTCGTAACTATATTTGTAAAAAGATGTGGTTCCTTTGCTGCTTGAAATAGCGAAACGCCCCGTGAAACTGTCATTTCCTGTGCTATATGTCTGGTGATTTCTTTTCAGCGGGTCCAGAGTGGGGTCAGCAAACTTTTTCTGTGAAGGGCCAGATCGTAAATATTATAGGTGTCGGGAGACCTACATCTGTAGAGCAGCCACTCAACTCTGCGGTTGTTATCAGGACGCAGCCCCAGACGAGATGGAAGTGGGTGAGCCTGGCTGGGCTCAAGTTTACAGAAACAGGCAGGGGGCCGGATGTGGCTAGGGCTGTAGTTTGTCCACCCTTACTCTACATTAACAGTTGTCAACTCAAGGTCAAGTCATGCCGTAGTCGCTGTGGTAGACGTAATTTATTGCTGCTAATATATCACTTATAAACTTTGAAAATTTTTAGTAAGAAAACTAAATGAGAGGATTTGAGGTGAGCCTAGAGCCACCTCAGACAAACGGTCATTCTGCTGGACTTTCTTGAGTCATACTTTGCCGTTCCTCGAGAGAAAGCTCTGGCTCTCACAGGGAGGTGGCATACAGTGATGATTAAGACCCCAAACTCTGGGGTTATGGCCCACGATTTCGAGTCCTAGCTCTGTCACCTGCCGTCTGTTTCCTTGGACAACTCGCTTAACCTCCTGGTGCTTGATTTCTTCGTCTGTGAAATGGGTACAAGTTAATAGACCTTACTTCATAAAATTGTTTAGCGATTAAAGCAGGGAGTTCATAATTAGGGTTAGGAATAATAATGGATACATGTTTACACCCACAAGAAATGTTAGTTATCCATCTCATATCTAAATTCCCTGGGGAGGGAGCATAGCTCCCAGCTTATCTTATCTGCGCTGTTGACTCACTGAAGAGAAATCCTTACCATTAATAGTTGTGTTGACTACAAACGCTCATGGTGCTAATGGCTTGCAATGTTACATTTTCTTACATTAAAATTTTTTCCTACCCACAGACGGTCATTGAACAAGGAAGAAAGCAGCAAAACTCAGTGTAGAAAATGTGAACATAAATCAGCAGTGCCCGAGATTACCAAATGGTCGACAGAGTAATTATGTGCTTGAAAATCGTACAGTATGCTCTCTACGTTGCTGTCACTGAACTCTGGAATTCTGAGTCTTACCATCTTTACAAATAAAGCAAGGTTAATCTAGTTGATTAGCACACACTTCCTCGTCCCGTTAGTATGAATCTAGTGGTATGGAAGTCAATAAAAATGAAGACTCATTAAAATAAGTAAATTTAATATAGGAAAAAGTCACATTAGCATATTATTTATTTTTCATGACCATTTTTCAGTGGTCTTCATAGTGCTACGTTAATTAATCACATACTTGGAACTTGCTTTCGTGAATTCCTTGACTTCCTCCTGAAAAGTTTGCCCTGCTATTTGCTTTCCTCACCACAGAACCGTTGGGACGGGGGTATCAAAATCTGAGTCGAGGAGAACTATTGTTATTTCTACTTTACAGAGCAGGTAACCGAGGCTTAGAATGGTTAGATATTCACACAGTCAGTGTGAGCTGAGCCGGAGTTCAGAGCCAGGGGGTAGGACCACTGAGCCCCCTCCCTGCAAGCACTGAGCTGGAACACTGCATCCCACTCAAAGGAAGCAGCTGGAGATGAGCAGAGACCTGTTTACCACATCGTCCCGAAGACCTTCGCTGCTTAACAGTGCTGCCATTAGAAATAGTCCCCATCACATCCAATGCAGAAATCACAGAAAGTAGTATGTGGATCAAGCCTGTAGAAGTGAAAAACAATTTTATGGGTGCCCAAGTTTGGGGTTTTAATTCTTAATCTTGGTAGCATTGTTAGATTTTATTTCTGCTGCCAGTGAAAGAGAAAGAGGGGGGAAGAATTGCCTTGGTGTGGGAGAAATCTGGCAGCGTGAGTGAATGAAGGAATGTATAGATAGCGCAGCTATCTATCACAAGGGGGCGTGGAGGGGTCGCGAGAAGGGAGGAGTGGAGGCAGCGGGGAGAGGGCAAAGGTGCATGGCAAATGCTTTGTGGAATTTGATGGAAAGTGATGCCTTATGCTAAAAGCGCAAGGAATTTGCGCCCCCTGGTGGTCCCCTTAATCCCAGACCATTACAGTGGTCCTCGTCGCGACTGCGCATTAGAGCATCCCCAGAGGGCCCTGTAAACCTCCCAGTGCCTGAGCCCCAGCCCTGAAGAGTCTAACCGACTTGATCTGTACCCGTGCTGTCCAATACAGTAACCACTAGCCACTGTGGCCATTTACATTTAAATCAATGAAAAGTAGATAAAATTTTAAATTCAGCGATTCCGTTTCACCAGCCACATCCCAAGTGTTCATTAGCCATGAATGGCTAGTGACCACCTCATCAGACAGTACACGGAACAGAAATTTCCATCACCATATAAAGGACCGTTGGACCTCACTGGTCTGGATGCGGGTATGGGATGAGTTTTTTTTAAATGCCACTCTGAACAAGCTTGATCTCCTCTGATCTCAGAAGCTAAGCAGGGTCGGGACTGGTTAGTACTTGGATGGGAGACCATTCAGGAAGACCAGGTGCTGTAGGCATTAAAAAAAAAAAAGAAAAAAAAATGTCACCAAATAATTCTTTTTTTTTTTTTTTCTTTTAATTAAGGAATGTACCAACTAATTCTGATGTGCAGCCAGGTTAGAGACCTGTTGCTCCTTACAGAGTTTGTTCTAAAATTTATCACCAGTTGCATCTGAACTAATTGTGCTTTTGAAGCAAATATTCCAGGAATATTATTCAAGCTAGACTCTTTCTGCAGTCCAGTAGTATAAATATGTGTGTGTGTGTGTGTGTGTATTTTTTTTTTTTAATTTAAAACAGCTTGCTTGCTCATTTGCTCTACAAGTAAAGGTTCAGATGGGTTAAGAACCAGCCTTCGATTGAAAATGTACACGTTACCTTTTGCCACTTAGAGTGAAGTATTACAACAGTTCCTGCCAATTTTGAACTACCTATTGAAAGAGTTTAATAAGGGAAATAACCTTGAACTAAAACTGAGAGGTTTACTGTCGACGGCTCGCATTTTGGGCAACAGATTAGAGGAGATCGATGTTCATATATTTGGTGATACTCAAAACTAATTCGTTAAGGTAAGAAGTTTATTAAATTTAATTTTTAGGAAGTCGTTTTTCTTTCCTATTAGAGGAGAAGCTCACTGAGAGGTTTTAGCAGAGTAAGTGCAATTGATGAAGCAAAATGTTGTCAAATGTAGCATTGAAATGAGAAGACAGAAAGGGATTCACTTTAGTATTTCGTTGTTATTGCCCACTTTGTTTTGCCTACTAATTTTCAGTATAGAGTTTTCAATCTCCTAAATATGAAATTCATCTATCCTTAAGGCTTGCTTTATTTCCTTCCGGTTCGTAAATATGTGATTTGAGATCAAGTTCTCCAGTGTAGGGTTATATTTCTTCAGCATCCCTGCATCTTTTAGATAACTTTGTTTCGTGAGCATTGAATCTGCCCATATCTGAATAAATGGCCTACTCTGCAGAGTTTACGTGACCTCTTACCCATAATGAGTCCTCTTCTCTGAGTGTCCTTGTTGGGTGAAACCTATGGCGTCCATCCTTATAACTCGGCTTTCCTCGCAGTGTGAGTAGAAGGAGCAGCCTACGAAGGAAACCCACCCTCTGAAGCACGTTAGCACCAGCGACGTCATTTCTACATGGCTCTACGAGAACCAGAAGAGAAGAATCTGTTCACCCTCCCCAACACATAAAATAAGATACGAATTTCTCACTCTCCCGGGTATTCCTCCAAGGATAACATTAGACCCGAGTCCCTGGGGAATCCAGATTTATTGAAAAACCGAGGGACTCTCACAAATAAAGCATCCCGAAGGGCTGCCTGTTTTATTGCTGCCGAAAGTCCCGTTTTGTCATTTGGTGCCCCGTAAGGGTCTCCCTCGCTTCATCTCGCTGTCTCTCCTTCCCATCTGTTTTGCACCGCTGTGCCTCTCTCATCTTTCCTAGAGCATCGCCGTCATCGCATGCTACCTCTACCCCAAAACTTAGAGTGCAATATTTCTACTTGTACAGGATATGACGTTTGGGAGGTCTTCGAAAATGCCTGTTCCTCTTTCCTGAAAATAAACACCGGTTCGTCCTCTTACTCTCTGAGCTAAGTGGCCCCTCGGCTTCCTGCTCTGTTTCCTCCCGCTGCCCTGCCTCTGTGCGCATTTTTGTGTCTTTATTCTATAAGGGCTCTGGACATTCAGCTGTCCTCCGTGCACGTGCCAGATTTCTCCCAGTTGCAAAGAGGACTTCTGATCTCCATCGAGTGCTCTGTGTCATACTTACTTTGCACACGTGTCTTCCAAGGGACTCGTTGAAGAAAAGGTCGCTGGTATGCTGGGATGTAGCATAAGGAATAAACCCATTACATCTGGAGACAGAGTGCCTGGGTTTGAACTCCTTACCGCCCTAGTCGTGTGACTTCACGCAGGTTATTTAAGCTCCCTTTGCCTCAGTTTTCTTGTCTGCAAAATGGGGATGATCCTGGTACCTGCCTCCTCAAGTATAGCAAGTATTCATGGAGGCGATAAGCACTAACTGTTAGATGTTCTTTAGTGTGGTTTTGACTATTTCAGATTTGTGGCCTTAAGTAACTTTCCAGTTACCTAATACTTTGCTTTGATGGTAGATTTTTAGATCCGAATGATCTAAAAGTTAGTCCTCCTGCAAAGGGGTCATAGAAGCAGCAGGAGGATGCTGGAAATTACATCAAGGTCAAGTGGGGGGTGGGGCAAGGACAGAGAGTTACTTAAGGTTAAGGAAGCAAATGACAGCAACCAGGGACTGCTGCTTGTCACTTCAGCTCTGGAGATTCCGAGCAATCCACAGGTAGAGTCTGATGATTAAACTAAAAGATATCACATTTTTACCGTGCTTAAGGTAGCAGAAAGAGTAAGATGTCCTTTACAATTTTCATTTTTTCCATACGGTCAGAAAAAATATTAAGACCTTAAGTGCCAACTCTATGGGGCTGGTGAAAAGGGGTTAATCGGACCAACAGAACGTTTATCAGTAGTGATTGTGATCTAAATGAAATTTCAGTGTGCCATTTGATCAGATGAAGTCAAACTTCCGAAAGAGAAAACCATTACCTGTTTCTGAATGTTACTTACAACCGGAAGGATGCCACTAAACTTCTATTTATCTTCTCATTCGTAAAAACCCTTCTACGTGTTCTGAAAAGTGATTTGTAAAGAGTAGTTTTTATTTCGCCATCCAGTTGATCAGCTGCTCTCTTTCCATGTGAAAATGCAGAAATTGAAGGGATGAGCTGCCTCGCGGTTCAGTAGGGAGGCGAACAGGACACGCGCCGGGGCTGGGACTCAGTATATTCCTGGCTTTTTTTTTTTTTTGGTTAGCAAACATCTGCATTGGCCCTTTTAATTGCTTCCTAACGTTTATTTCTAAGGCTGTTTGAGTGACTTTTTAGCCTCTTATTGGTTCTACTTAAAGAGTTGATATTTGAACCTTAAAGGAGATTCCTTATCTTCACCCTTTGTTTTCTGGCTTGAATGCATCTTTCCAAAGAATGGCAAAGATACACAACTTCTCCATTATTTCTGTGTTTCCTCTGGAGATTTGACTTGGTTCCACTCTTAAAACAGACTAGCAATTTCACGGGACATTGTCTCTTGAGATTATTTGAGATTATTCGCTTAAAGGAATAATCACCTTCTAATGACACGTTCGTTGGTCTGATAGTTTATGTCTCCATCAAGTAATTGATTTAAAAGGCCACTCCAGTCTTAGGTAATTGTTCGTATTAAACTGCTATGTCTATTTCTCACTGGACACTTACGGCACGCCTCCAGCTAGTGCTGACTGTGGTTTTGCCTTCTAGTTAATTCGTAACCATATCGTAGTTGTTGAGATCACAGCTGCATTACCTACAAGTTGCGACTCTTTGGGCAAGTTACTTAACCTTGCTGAGCTTCTGTTTCCTCATCTGTAGCATGGGAATAATAATGTAACCTACTTTCTACAATTCTTTCAGTGGTTAAATGAATCAATGTTCATAAAATGCTTAGAACATTGCCTGACACTTCGTGAGTGCTACATGTCGATTTCCTCTGTTCATAAACTAAAAGATCATTCGCCTGCCGGTGACAAATGAATTGCATACTTATCAACTTCATGCGAAAGATTATATCAAATCATTTTAAATGAGGGCCTAAATTCCATTGATAAGTATCCAGATTATATGAACTATATTCACTGTCTGCTAGAATCATGACTATTTTCAGTTTCTGGATTTTGGGGGTACTGGACGTAGAGGTATATGCAGTAATGGTAAATTTTTACTTTGAATTTCTCTTTAACTGTAATTATTCTAGTAAAGAAAACCATCTGACTTATTTTATTGTTTTTAAATTCCTTCCTCTTGCTAAATAAATACCAGCAGCAACAGAAGCTACGTGTGGCTTACATCAAATGATGATCAACCTTATGGAATCCTAATAAAAAACATCTCGAATCCCTACATTTTGAGTCAGTAAGATCTTCCATGAAATCGTTTCTCAATTTGTCAGTTGTAATCATAGTGATTCCTTTGTTGGAATTCATTTGAGAGAACGAGAGAATTATAACTTCCTATCGACTGGAAAACAAAGATGTCTTTCTGAGTTGTTTTTGGTTTGGTGCCATGTGAAATACATGGAGATCAAGGTAATTAGTGATCGGGATATGTTTTTAATCTTTTCTCTCTGCTCTTCATGGATCTCTCCCTGCCACCCCACTCCCCACCCCCACCTGCACCCTCTTAAAGGTGACCACGTGGTCGCATCCACTCCGACCTCCGCACCCTCTGTTCAGGAAATGAACAACTTCTCAAGGACTATTGTTCCACAAAGAGCATAAAATTCAGAGCCTGTGTTGTGTTTCAATAAAAGGGAATGAAACTTTTCTGTTTGTTAATGTTTTTACTAGTATTAGAAAAATGAAGAAGTCAGTGGGTCGAACATATCATTTAAAAATTGAGACTTTGTCCTAAACAAAGAAAGCACCCTGTATGCTCCATCGGGCTCTCGGGGGTTTTACCCCAGGCTTCCAACATTCCTTGGTTGATTCCTAATAAGGACAGTTTGCACAGTTACAATCCAATTACCATTTGCAGATCCCTGTGGGAAGGCGGACTTTTTTGTTTTTTAGAGGCATCCTTTCCTAACTCTAGAATACCTCTTCGAAATAGTCTTATTAAAATAAAAAGCAGGGAATCCAGTTTCAATTTCTCTGCGTTCTTTTTGTCCCTCCCCCAACACTTTCTGTTTTACACAGACACACACACACACACACACACACACACACACACACACACACACGGCATTTAAGAATTGATCAATCTCACACTCAATGAAACAGCCTCTGCCTCCGTTCTGAAGGGACAAGAACTTCTCAATGGTCTGATGAAAAGACTATTTTTTTTGGTCCCAGGATTCAAGGTAGCGGAGGTGTGTGGCAGCAAAAGGTATTGGAGGAGTCACAGCTATGCCAGCTGGGCCATTTCTCAGACAGTCGATGTAATCTGCTCCATTTCAGGATGCATTTTTCACCAAAACAAAAAAAACCTTTTTTTAAACAGACTCCAGTTCCTACTACAAGCCTAATTCAGTTAAATTAGGACGGCAAAGACACAGCCGAATATAATTCATGGGTAAGCAATAAAAATATCTATACTTGTACTTCTTTTTGAGAAGATTATTGTGATAAAATGTGATTTTTCCACATCTGTCTTGTGATTTGAGAAGAAAGTAGATGGATCACTGTCTGAGATGTGTGACAGCGAAGTACTGTCTGTGCCAATAGAGATTTATGAGAATGTTATTTTTAGATTGATTGATAATGTCGGAGTGACTTGAAATGAGCAAACTGGAGCAGGAAGGGAGCGTACCGTGCCGAAACGGAACCGCATGATTGGGCTGAGTTCTGCAAAAGATTCGGCACAGGCTGTTTTGAGGTCTGCAAGAGTAAATTGGCTTATCTCTCCCTCTGGGCTCCTTGAACTCAGTGCAACACTGTCCTTGCTGCGGCGGTGATAAATGTGGGCTTCGGAGAACAACTCGCATATTAGATAAGGCTAGTAATAAATCTAATGTGCTCTGTTTTGCAAAAGAGAAAAACCTTAAGCTTCTGGATTTTTCAGCCCCGTCTGGCTTACCTTATTATGAAGGTTATGTCTCATAATGAAGAGACTCGGTGGTGGAAAGAGGCGGAGTGTGACTCTGACACCCCAGATCCCACTCTGCTACCGCAGAAGTCACCTAACTCCTTTAGACCTTGCTTGGGTTTGAGTTGATCGATCGTGAGAAGTGATGAAATACAAATAGTGGTTATAGGTCTGGATTCTGGAGCCTGCAAATCTCAACTTTGCCAGTTACTAGGTGTGCGATCATGACAAGTTCCTTGAGACCCTGGCCTAGGTTTCCTCACCTGAAATATGGAAATAACAGTGATAACACAGTCTTTAGAGTTGTCGTCGTAAGAATTAAACGAGCTAATACAAAGGGTTTAGAACAGTAAATGGCAGAGGGTGGACCATCTATAAATGTTAATAGTGTCTTCAAGGTCCGATCTATCTCCAGGGGTCTATTGTCCTAATTTCGGTGAACTAAATGTAATTATAGAAAGACAAGCAAAACCATTAGCTGCTGGCCCTGTCATTGAGAAGTCTCTACTTCTCGCAAGTGTTTTTGTTTTCCGCAGCCGTGGGCTCTGGGCAGGCCGCTTTACCTCTTCCCCATCCAAGATTCAAGCGAAGCTTAACAGTGAGAGTTCAATTGGTGACTGGCAGAAATGAAGTCGGCCTTCTGTTCTGACGATTTTGACCCTGGGGACTTCTACTGTGTGATTGTGTCCCCTTTCTGCTAACCATTGGAAGGATTCTTTCCACTGGAAGTAAGACTTGAGTGGCGTTTGTTGTTTCTTTGTTTTTTTTAATGGTGTTAGCATAGCGCCGGGTTTGACAATGTTAATTTCTACTTCTTTGGTTTATCAATAACCCAGATGAATAGGCCATTTACAGATAACCACTTTTACTTCACTCTAGCTTTTACATACTTTCCAATATCTCCAGTTCTTACCATGTGATTCCTTTACAGGCTCTCTGGGATGTCGCCTAGAGAAACAACATCTTAGGAGAGGTGGAAAATGTTGACCCCAAAGACAAATCCTAATCCCAGATGGGCCTTTCCTTGTAGCCTAGTCCAGGAGTCAGCAAACTTTTTCTGTAAATGGCCAGATAATAAATATTTTCAGTTTCTCAGGCCAGAAAGTCTCTGCCAAACTCAACTCTGCCATCGTAATGTGAAAGTAGCCAATACCTAAATGAATGTGGCTGCGTTGCAATAAAACTTTATTTGCAAAAACAATCAGTAGGCAGAATTCGGCTCACGGGCTGTAGCCTGCCATACCCTGCCTTGTCATCACCCCCATTTCATAGATTAGGACAGCAAAACATGGAGAGGGAAGATAGCTTGCTAAAAGCCACATGGCTATGAAGCAGCAAAACTGGGATTCGAACCCAGGCAGCCTAGTTTGCCAGCCCTTGCTTTTAGCTGCTATCCCTAAGCTGCCCTTGTGTCAACTCCCCTCTACCTGGGACACTCATCTCCTGAAATCTGCCTGACTCGTTCCCTCACCTCCGGGAGGGTTGGCTCAGATGTGATGTTCTCAGTAAGCGTGTCCTGGAAACCCTCCCATCACCCCCGATTCCCCTCACCCTCCTGGACCCTTCTTTTTCTCTAGGGCTTATCACCTTGTATTTGCCATGTCATTTACTCATTTATTATATTTGTGTCTCATCAGTTTCTTCCACTAGCCTGGAAGCCGCCTTGGAGCGGGGCCCTTTGTTCCCTTCACAAGCGAATCCCCAGGGCCTAGAATAGCACCCGGCCTGCAGAAGGTGCTCATTAGGTATTTGTCGAATGAGTGAGGCGCACTTTTACATCATGCTACTGTGACAAATTTTGACACCTCGCGTAGCGATAACTAGCTAAACATACTAAGGCAAAAGGTAAAAATGTACTGCCCTACCTACCAACTGTCAGAAATTTCAAAAATTCCTGCTTTAAAAAAAGCAGAACAGAATAGATAAATAAAACATAAAAAATCTGTATGATATAGTAGATATGTTAAAGCTTCTTAAAGGTCTATTGAGAGGCAGCTGAAAAATTGAGAGGAAGAATTAGCAAATGTTATTCTGTTGAGTTCACAAAGGAATAACCTCTTAAGAGTCCAAACAGGGGTGTGACAGCTACACAAATACCCTTGACTTTGCCCAGAAGCTCATGAAGACAGGAGTTCCTTGTCATTGGTGATATGTTTATTTTGGAGTTATAACGAAGTAGGCAGCTCTTTTCAGAAACGTTGGTTGTGAGCCTGGTCTTGAAACTTGTGCCATGCTTCGGCAACACATCGTGATTATCTGGGAACCTTGGCTGTACTAATTATTCATAAATGACAGCTGGCCACAGTAGAAAACAGTTCAAAGAAATTCAGGCCCTGGAATGGTTGATCTAAATGGCATGCCATTTTGGGGGCCTTAACGTGCTGGTCTGGTGTTTTTTTCTGCTTCTCACCCATACGGAACCACAATTTAGCTGGTTGGCTTATAAACACCTAGAAATGGTGTCTTACTCAGGGTGAAGCCATTTATGCATGAATTCAACACACATTTCTTAAGAGTTTTCGTTGTCAATAAAACCGCCAGGCTTAAAAAGGGGATGCAAATTCAGAATAATGATGATTAATATTAATTATAGCTTAAATTGCCACGTATTTAGGGCTTGCTGGGAACTAATAGGCACTGTACCAGAAATTGACTCACATCATGTCATACGATCACTATGAACCTGAAAGTTAAGTCTTGTTCTTTGCTCCGTCTTATTGATGAGGAGACCGAGCCTCAGAGATATTCTGAATCTTGCTAAAGAGCTCATAATCTATTTGAACCCAAGTCTTTTCCACCATACCAGTGAGTCTCACCCTTCATCGTGCAAAAATAAGAATCGCCTGGCAATGCTGGTTTTTGATGAAGGTGCTTGGGCTCCATTCTTTTCAGACCCATATTTTGTAAGTCTGCCTTAAAGCCCAGAATCCTGCATCTTTAACAAGAATCACCTGTGCAGGGAATTCCACTGCCCTGAATCCTCAGGCCATCTTTTGAGAAGCCCTGAATCGCTCCTTGCTGGCTCCTTGACCTTGGGAAGTTTACAGTTGGTTGAGGTTAAAGAGATGCTGCAATTAGAGACTTGTCTCAAGGACATAAGAAAACAATGTGGTAGGGACCAAAACCCAAATGATTTCAATCGATTGTATTTCATGGGAAAATCAAGTCTGTTTGGAAAGATGCGATTTCGCTCAAAAGAATGACCTTTCTGAATAAATCATGGATACTAGATTGTTGATTTTTCAGTTTGTCTTTTGCTTCTTTTTCTAAATATGGAGACATATACTTCTGATGGGAAGGAAATCTCTTTAGTTAATGCTTTTGGTGAGTTGTTCTCCAGTTAATCTAGATTCTAGCGTATTGAGACTTTTAGTTTGCCTCTTTTAATTTGGTTTATGGTATTTGTGCTTCTTAATGCTAATTCTAAATAACTTCAATGATTCTGTTTGTTTACTTTAGATACAGAATGACACATGTATAATATACATAATAATGCATAGTAAACATAAGAATGTATAGTGCGTGCCTTCGATGGTAAACAAAACTCATAAAAGATTGTTAATATATCCCGACACCATCATTTTAACGTGATTCTATGTAATTTGGATCTAACTGCAGACCTAATTTATGCAATGTCAGGGTTTCTCAACCTCCACACTATGGAAATTGGGGGCCAGGCAGTTCTTTATTGTGGGACTGCCTTGTGTATTGGAGGGCGTTGAGTGGATCCCTGACCAGCCCCTCTGATGCCTCCCCAGAGTTGCGACAGCCAAAAATGTTTCCAGACCTTGCCAAATGCCCATGAGGGGGCAAAATCACCACCGAGAATCACTATGTATATCCTTTTGTGCCATACTGCTACCCTTTATTATGTTCATAGTACCCCAGGATAAAAGAATATTTCTTACAACTCTAAGGGCCCTTCGTCCATCCAGAAACATGGGGTCCGTTTCAACTTCACTTACAGTTATGAACTTGAAACAAATTTGAAATCGTCCACTTTCAATCTTTAAAAAAAATCCTATGATGACCACTCAGAAGACTGGATCCAGAGAGCCTTCATTCAAATGAGTTATCCATTTATGAGATAAACAGTCACCAAAGAAAAATGCTGACTGGAACGTAGCATTTGAGAGATGAGAAACAGCCAGCAGAAGCACACTATGTGCTGTGCCAGTGGGCTTTGGTACTCTTTTGGGTGCGTTTTATTACTTTGCGGGCCTTGTCGTGAGGGTTGCAGGGCGACAGTAACCTTTGTGTTCATGTCTTCCTGCTCGTAAGAGGTCTGATGGGTGAGCGTGGGTGTTATGGATGCAGTACTCCTTAGGTCTGATACCGTTACATTTATTTTCTGCCCTCACATACTGGCGTTGGGGCTCATCCACAGGCTCTGTTTCAGAAGACTGTTTCTTAGCAGCTCATTCAAAGCCAGAAGACATTCTCCCGTGTAGATACAACATCATATGGATTGGTTAGTTTCTAATTTCTTATCAAACTCAAAATGTACCCAATTTATTTAACCTCCTGATTGACAAATATTTCAGTGACAATTAAGTGCCAGGTACTGTCTGGGACACAAGAAACACCAAGATAAATCACCCAGACAAGGTTCTTGCCCTCATGAATCTGGCTGATGTGTGTAGCTCATGGTGCAGGGTCCTAGGACTGGGTCTCTGGCATGTGACAGTAGATTCTAAATACATATGTGTAGGGTACCAAATGACCCCAATCCCTTTATATCGGGGGTCAGCAAAACTGTACCCAGAGCCAGATCCAGCCTGCTGCCTGTTTTTATATGACCTATGAGCTAGGAATGTTTTTTCATACTTTTAAATGGTTGAAAAAAATCAAAAGAATAATACTACTTCGTGACATGAAAATTATATGAGATTCGTATTAGAGTGCCACGAGTAGTTTTATTGGAATTTTCATTCGCGTATGGTTTCTGGCTGCTTTTGTGCTCCAGTGGTACAGACCTCAGTAGTTGTCACAGAGACCGTGTGACACAGAGGCCTAAAAGATTTACTATATATAACTGTATATAATTCTGTTTTGTGAGAAAAGCGCTTCCAGAATTCCAGTCTTGGAACCTGTCTAGCATTAATCATTGGTAGTGATACCTGGAGTCTCAGGTGCCACCTTAGCCCCGAGAAGTAGGGAGACGAGGATCTGATGAGAGGTCAAGACTTTTTGAAGTGTCTGGAGTGCACGTCACCTGAGCTCAGTCCCCTTTACTCCGCTAACCTCCTTCTCCAATGCTCCCTCCTCCTCCTTCTGTATTAATTTCCTCTTGCCGATGTGACAAGTTACCCCCAAACTTAAAATGGCACAAATGTAATATCTTGAAGTTTTGGAGATCAGAAGTCTGACCTGGGCCTCACTGGGCTGATATCAAAGGCTACATATTCATTCCGGAGGCTCTGCGGGAGAATCTGGGCCTTGCCTTTTCCAGCTTTTAGAAGCTGCCTGCATTTCTTGGCTCGTGGCTCCTTCCTCCATCTTTAACCTAGCAGCCTAGCGTCTTCGAATCTCTCTCTCCCTTCTCTCCTCTCCCCTCTCTCTTTCTCTCACCTCTGCTTCTGTTGTCACATTTCCTTCTCTGACTCTGCCACCTCTGCCTCTGTCTTGTAAGGACTCTTGTGATCCGGTTGGACTCTTCTGGATAACCCAAATAATCTCCCTGTCTCAGGATCTGTGCTTAATCACATCTACAAAGTTCCTTTTGCCGGGTGAACCTGTAACCTAGTCACAGGTTCTGCGCATCAGGGCTCGGCTGTCTTTGGGGCAGGGGACATTTATTCCGCCTGCCACAGCTTCCATCCTGTATCGCTGGACTGTACTTCTCTCTACTGCTGCAGAGCAAAATGCAGGCTGGAGGGCATCTCACAAGCTTGTATCAGCCAGGATATTGCAGTGGCTAAGAGCATAGGCCTTAGATTCTGAGTGTCAAGAGTGTCAAGCCATTTTGTTGCGGTTGCTCAGTATCGAATGAACAAGGATTATGGCATCACTACGTTTGTTGGATAAAAGGACATGCTTATTCCTGGGTGTCCTAAAGCTAACCTTTCGTTTCTAAAAGTAACACGGTCACTATTATGACTATCATAGAAATGGCCTTCTTTCTTGTGGTGGATTTGCATCTTTCGTTGGTGGTGAGAGAGAACTTCTTGAGACTTCTGGGAACAACAGACTTGCTACAACCAGACTCAACGATGATTGCAAACTCAAACTTGAGTCTAATCAGCCCTTGAGCTCAGTAGTTCTCAATCCCGGCTGCGTGGGACAATCAGTCAGGAAACTAAAACAAATGCATGCCCGATGCCACATCTGAAAATCGGATCAGGACCTCTGAGGGTTTATTAGTCCAATCTCGTTCTTTGCCTATATTTGACAATTTTTATAATATAAAGGAAAATATATAAGCACATAAACAGTGTGATCCCCCGAGAACTCTAGGAGGAGGCAACTGAGGAGATGTGTAAACTTCATGCATTTGCTCGGTGACTCCCCCAACATTCTTTGTGGGTCCCATCCTCAGCTGTAGGAACCCGAATAGAGAGCTGATGAGGCGGGGAGTGATAATTTGCATAGATGATTTGAATGCTTTGAGGAAGGGCTCTTTAAACAAATTAATTTTAAAAGATGATGTGGGTTGAAATTAGGAAGGTGGATGCACTGGAAAGAGTAACTCATCGTAAGCGAACACTAAATTATCACGTCGTAAAAGCAACATAACTTGTTTTACGACATGTTTTCAGGGTTTCCTAGCCAATGTGTTGTGACATTTACTTGACTCCGTACTTGGCTCTGAAATTAGGCCTCCTGATTCTCCAAATGTCTATATCGTATTAAGGATAAAAATAAAAACGGAGAACATCGCTCTATGTCACTTAGAGTAGTCACTGATACATCCTGACTTTATCCCTAGGCACTATGAGTGAATATGGTTTTAGCCTATGTGTTAATTGTGTTAATTCTATAATTTCTCAGTAATGGACCTAGCATATTTCTAGGTTAAAAAAAAAAAAACCATTGAAATTGCATGTACTCAATTTGAAAACAAATTCTATTAAAATTCGCAGTCAAGGAAATATAGATTGGGCGCAATGAGAGAAATGGGACGTAGGGGAGGATGCAGATTATTTGATGTATTCATTACTGCTGATTGACAGGTAGCAAAATGCTATGAGATGATGGAGGGCGGAGGGCTGAGGGGTGGGACGGTGATGAATTCATACAGACTCTTCCAGGTCTGTGTATATTCTGTAGGCTTCAGCCATTCAAATTTGTGGCCTATAATGGAATATGAGATAATCTGGTTCATTACCCATAATCAAAACTGTAACTGAATGATATCGTTATTTAAGATGCCGCTCAGTTGATAATAGGTACCTTTGGAGGCACCTGTGAAGTCCCTCCTTGTTTGTTCCTTGATAAGTTTCTGTGCTAGGAAAATTGTTTTTTCAGCCAGAGGCAAAGGATGTGTTTAAGAACCACATCCTACCTCCTTTTGGAAATGACTCCCCCAGGGCCTGACCAAGGCAGATGCCCTGC
>NW_006431911.1:1335068-1340305 GCF_000325575.1 Pteropus alecto
CAGACAATAATAGTAGGAGCGTACAAGATGATGAGGATGTGAGCATCAAAGCAAAGACCAATATTCGGCTTGAAACAAGGTCACTGGCTTTTGATGTGGGGGCTGCGTAGGAATGAGGATCTCAGACCACAGGTTTTTAAATGATCAAGAAACACAAATAGACCAAGGCTTTTTTTTTTTTTTTTTTTTTAAATCTTTTAGTTAAAAGTTCCAGATTTACTAAAGGAGTTAAAAACATCTAAGAAGTTAAGAATCACAGGGCGTAACACGTAATGGACTAAGAGAAATTTAAAG
Source organism: Pteropus alecto (assembly GCF_000325575.1). NCBI lineage: Eukaryota > Metazoa > Chordata > Mammalia > Chiroptera > Pteropodidae > Pteropus > Pteropus alecto. The sequence goes on from NW_006431911.1 coordinate 1,335,363, forward strand.
CATCGCATTTCACCTTTTATGATGCTAAGTGTAATCATTTGTGAAACAGTTTCAAAACTATGTATGAGTTGATTGCACTGAAACTGTTTCAGTTGCGAAAAGAAAATGAAGGCTCAAGAAAGATGTAAAACCGGCCGGGTACTGTTCTGCCAGATTTGGGAGTGTGTTTTCTTTCTTTATTTTTTAAATAAAATATCGCTTTAAGAATGTCAAAACTTGAACATCTTCCTTCTTTCCCCCACGAAACCTAATTTCCTCTGCCTTTCCTTATCTTGGTGATTAGTGTACCATCCTCCCAGTGGCTCAAGCTAGATCCATAAGTCATCCTAGATTTGGCCTCCCCCACCACCCCCACTGCATCTAATTTGTCCCCGAGCGTCTATGTTGTTCTAAATGTCTCACTGTTCAAATGTGAATCATCATCTTACCTAGCCCTGCGTCTTTTCTGATCTCTACGGCTTTGTCTTGCTCCCTCCCTCAAATCCTTCGGAAATTTGTTTCCAATATTCTTTCCCATATGTGAATCTGAGCATGTTCCTCTCTTACCAGAGGTTTCTCCATGGCTAGCCATCACCTGCTGAGTAAAATCCAATCTACTTCGCAATGCCTGCAGAGAGAGACCTCCAGGATCTGGCCCTGACTTTTGCATGGCTTCGCCTCCCGCTGTTTTACTCCTTTCAGCCTTATAATTTCTTAAAACAAGCCTGTTCTTTCAAATTCATTTGCCTCGGCAACCACTGTTCCTCCCCCCTCCCCCCCCACCCCCGCCCCGCAATGTTACATTTCTACTGGGCAAACCCTTACCCCTCTAGTTCAACTTTTAAGTCTCCACTGAAACACCACCTTCTCTATAAAGCCCTTCTTGATCCCCAGACAAATGTCAAGGCCTTTCTCCCAGGGGCCTCGTTGTATTTGGTACTTATTTCTAGTATCACAATCTCTGTATTTTATGGATTGCAAATGTTCTTTCTACCAAAATCCAACTCCTTAAGGACAGGTGTGCATTAAATTTTGTTTGAATTAATTAACCAAGAGGATGTAGTAAATAAAAATAAAATGTACCTTCTAGGGATTGGTTTGTTGCAGTCATAAGCTGTGGTTCGGAGGTTGGCAAACTACAGGCCGCTGGTCTTCTGCCTTTGTTTGTAAATGAAGTTTTATGGGAACACAGCCACATTCATTCATTTATGGATTGTCTATGGCCGCTTTCGTGCCACAGTGGCAAAACTGAGTAGTTTTGACAGGGTTTGAGAGAGACCACATGGCCCACAAAGCCCGAAATATATACTGTCTGGCCTTTTACAGAAAAAGATAGCCAACCCCTGCTATATAGAGATAAATGAACCCATTGGAGGCTATATTTTTAAATGTTCTTTAAAAATAGGTATGTAATTCTATTTTGACACTTTAAAAAGCAGTTGACTCTCTTAGATACCTAAACTTCGTCTGTAGAACTCATCGACTCATCTGGAACTTCCCATTTGGGGAGGGGAAAAAACGCAATTCACGGATATCGTGCCTCGCGGTGCCCTAAGCTTAAAGGGTGTGAGTGAAGGTACACCCAAGGCCTGGGTCCCCAACTACTAACTGTCTAAAGTTGTGCTTAATCCAGTTATACCAAAACAAGAAAAAAGAAAAAATCCAAAAGACGGTAGACCCGGAAGAATTTTCTTCAGTTCTCCAAATGTGACTCCAGCCTACCCACTTCACCTAGATCGACTCACTCGCTCCCCTCCCAGCCTCGTTGGCGCATCCTGCTCCCTGAGCCTCTCCTGCGCTCCTGTTAGTCTTCCTCATTATTCTCTGGATGCAAATTCATACATATAAAGACAAACAAACAAAAAGCCCTCACTTCCTTTCACTCCGCTGAGACGTGGCCTTCTCTGTGAGGTCTTTCCTGGTGCTCGATCTACAGCTGTGTGTCCTTGTCCTCGACCCACACTGCCAACCCCCTCATGGCTTGGCGTTTCCTCGCTAGCAGTTACCATTATTTAATTCACTATATCCTTTATTTACCTTGTTTCTTTTCTGCCCCTACTAGAGTATAATCTCTCCAGTTGTTTACTAAATGGATAAATAATTAAATGAAATCCCAGATGAAGAGGAAAAATATCAAAGCATTAACGCGGTGCCATTCACTCTTTGGAGTGAACGTTCTAGACAGGAATTTGCTGCGGGAATGGAGCAAAGGTATCTTAATAGTGCAGGGGCCGGTCTTTCTGCCTCCCTTCTTTAAGGGTGAGAGATAAGGACAGTGAAGTCTTAGGGGACTCCTAAGTGTCACACACATCTGCAACAACTCCTCAGCAGTGCCTGCGGGGCCAACACTTTTCCTTTCTTCTAAAACTTTTCTTGATTGCTGATGAAACGATAGGTCCCCTGGCTGATACCTGTCATTCACAGGGAGTCCTGCTGGGTAAGGGGACATTGGGTTTCACAGGACTGTGAAGTATTGTTTCTTACCATCACCGTGTGCATGAGGATAGAGCCATTCACTCTGAGTGGACATCCAGGATGTGTATGCGTGCACAGGATTGTGGGAATCTCTGCTTTGATTCTTTGATGTGGAGTAGTTTATCATTCAGTGTCTCCATAAATATTTGTACTTCTTGTTGATCATATCTCTGTACTTCTTGTGCTCAAAATAACTCATTAGAGTTCTGTAAATAGAAATTTAGTATTTACAATTGAACATAGAGTTTAATTAAGGGCATAAGCTTTTTTAGCTTGAGTCCTAGTTGTTTCCAGATCTTGTAGGTTTTATGTTTGGGAGAAATTACTTAATTTCCCCAAGCCTCAATTTTATCTATATTAAATCATATTTATATATACTATGTATTACTATAATATTAATATAGTGTATCATAAGTACAGACTGTCCCTGACTTACACTAGTTTGACTTAGGATTTTTCAACTTTATGATGATGCTACACCGATACACAGTTAGTAGAGACTGTACTTCGAATTCTGAATTTTGATCTTTTCCTGGGCTAGCGATACGCACTGTGACACTCTCTCGTGATGCTGGGCGATGACAGCGAGGCCCAGCCCCAAGTCGGGCATGCAATCGTTAAGATAAACAGCAAGTATTGCAGTGGACGATGTTGCCTGTGTGTTTTGGATGTTGCGTTCTGAGCACGTTTAAGATAGGCTAGGCTAAGCTGTGATGTTCGGTAGCTTAGGTGTATTAAATGCATTTTTGGCTTACGATATTTTTGATTTGCAGTGGGTTTATTGGGATGTCACCCCATTGTAAGTCAAGGAGTATCTGCATATATTATAATAATGTATCATCATTATGTATTAAAATATATTGTTACATATTATAAATATATTATGTTATATTATATAATGTTATCATATTATTAAATATTCTATTAGATAGTGTCAAAAATGGTAACCACCTCATCAGGTTGTTGGAGGGAGTAACTGAAAAGCCCCGGGTACAGTCACTGGTACAGAGCATGCTGTCAACATACACGCACCCTCCCGCATCTGGCATGCATGGTGGCTATTGGTGGCCATTTTCACTGTTACAAAGCCAAAAAATGTCCATGGGTTCCCATAAAAGAGCAGCAGTAGGACCCTCGACACATCTTTCCGCTCAGTTTCCTTTGGCCCGTGTGTGCATCATTACATGGCATCAGGTGACCCAGCAGGTCCCTGAGATTTTGAGTTTTGCAACTGACTGAGAAAATCCACGGCCAACTAAAAGCGGGTTTGATTTTAGAGATTGAGAGCCAATTTCACAGCAAAATGATGGTGTTTGCTTGACTTTATTACTAAGAGAGAGCAGGAGGTTTGTGAGATGCAGGCAAACTGTGTAACCCTGGCTGTTTCCCCTTGGTCTGCAGGGTGACTTTACCTGGAACAGCATGTCTGGCCGCAGCGTGCGGCTGAGGTCGGTCCCCATCCAGAGTCTCTCAGAGCTGGAGAGAGCCCGGCTGCAGGAAGTGGCTTTTTATCAGTTGCAGCAGGACTGTGACCTGAGCTGTCAGATCACCATTCCCAAAGGTAAGGCCCTGTCTGTCACTCTGTCAGGGAACACTGCGGGTCAAACGTGTGCTCTGCCACAGCCGCAGCGTGCAGACTCATCTCACACCTAACGGAACACAGGAAGGACGCTACAGCTTCGTAATCATTGGCTGGCACTAGTGTCCATTTCGAAAGACATGTTTAAGTGGGACAGTTTACATATCGACTAAGTTTACTTAAAGGGAAGGTCAGCTAGGGCCTTTGAAAAGAAAAGCCCTGTGTCTCTCAACAATCTATGTGGCTTCAGAACAACCAATTAAAAAGAAGTTTCAGAAAGGTCAACTTAAAGGGTTTGAAGAAAAACCGTGTCTATCTCAACGTGATTTCAAATTAACGAGTTAAAAAGAGTGTTTTAGCAATCTGCTAAACTTGTCATTTGACCTTATGCGAACTGAAAATCGGGGATTATACCAATGCTAACTCATTTTAAAAAATTAATTAATTAATTAATTAATTAATTAATTTTTTGTGGTGACATTGGTTAATGAAATCCAATAAGTTTCAGCTGTACACTCTAACAGTAAGGCATATCTATATTTACACTGTGTGTTCACCTCCCATAATTAGATTTTTTTTGTCATCACATTATTTGATCCCCTTTACACCATCTACCTCTCCCCTCCCCGCCTCCTCCCTACTCTCTGGAAACCACTAGTCCACTATACATGCTCTGAGCCTCTCTTTGTCCTTTTCACTTTTGCTTTTCAGTTTATATCCCCACATATAAGTGATATCATGTGATTTTCACCTTTTTCAGTCTGGCTTATTGCACTTAGCATGATTATCTCGAGGTCCATCCATGTTATCACAAATGGCAGTATTTCATCTCTTCTTATGGCTGAGTAATATTCCATTGTATATATGTACCACAGCTTCTTTAGCCAATCATCTATCATAGGACACTTTG
>NW_006431911.1:1340356-1351098 GCF_000325575.1 Pteropus alecto
AAATACCCAGTAGAGGGATTGCTGGATCATATGGTAGATCAATTCTTCGTTTTCTGAGGAACCTCCATACTGTTTTCCGTAGTGGCTGCACCAATTCACAGTCCCATCAGCAGTGTATGAGGGTTCCTTTTTCTCCGCATCCTCTCCAACAGTTGTTATTACTGGTCCTGTTGATTATAGCTATTCTAACAGGTGTGAGGTGGTATCATTTTTATTTAGTCCTTCACCTGGCACGTCTAAGCTGGGGGTTCACCCCTCTGACACGGGAGCCAGTGCAGGCCTGGCTGGCTGAGTTTTTGCCAGATAGACACAGATCCTGATTCTGGTAAAGACGAGAAGCGTGTATTTGAAATTCTTTTATTAGTAAAGGTCCGTTTCTGATTGTTTACCATCTTCTGTAGGGGCACGCTACAAAAGTTTATATTAGTGTGTAGCAAAAAGGCAATGTGAGGTACAATGGAAGGCTATAATGTTATACAAATAGAGTAAGCCCACCGTAAAAGCAGCATTGGCTGGCGTGCCTGGAATGTGGAGTTAGCAGAAGAGGGATAGTGGGCATCCGAAAGCTAGAAGGTTGCTTTGGAGGATTTCAGTATCTGTAGAACTCCTACTTTGCTTTCTTCTATTAGGGGGCTGAGGGGATGCTTCATGAATATTTATTCATAAACTAATCCATATCATATTACACACACACACACACACACACACACACACACACACACAGATATGTGGTTCTCAACAAGGGGTGATTCTGCCCCCCATCCCCAAGATAAATCTTGCAATGTTGGCTGACACTTTTAATTGTCACAGCTTGGGGAAGGATGCAGCTGACAGCTAGTGGGTAGAAGCCAGGATGCTGTTAAACATCCTATAATACACACGACAGTCCCCCGCACCAAGCATTGTCAGGCCACAGGCGTCCAAGCGCAGCGGTTGAGCAGCTTTGATATACACATAGACATGTACTCACAGTCTGTCAACAACCGTGCCGGTGGCACTGTTTGCTTGGCTCATCTGTGGCTCATGGAAAAGGCACTGGCTTGGGAGCCTGAAGACCAGGGCGTGAGGACGTGTCCCCTCACTTCCCCAAGCGTGAGCTGGGGCATTCGCCTCCGAGGCTCCATTTGGTTGAGTAGAAAGAGAAGCACAAAAACGCTGACCACACAGATATTTCCAGTGGTTGTTGATTCTTAGGGCCACTTTCCTTCTTTAAGCTGGAATCTGGGACTGCTGGAGGTCACGAAGGAGTTCAGAACGGAGCGCTAGATGACGGCAAGGGGCTGGGGGAACGGGCGCATCTCACTGGCTTCGGCTTTGCTCCTTCGGCTCCCTTGTCATGCTCTGCTCGCCACCACGATCACAGCCAGTCCCTCCTTGGAGGAATCCCTCCCCCTGTTATACCTTTTCAGGCTAATCTAACACATAGAGACCCTCAGCTTAATGAAGAAGGAAACCACTTTGGCAATTGGTGAAAAATGAGTACTAAGGACTATCAGGCCGGTCACTGCTACTGCCTGGTACAGACTCAGCCTGCCCCGCCTTGTCTAGGTCTGCTCGTGGGGTGGAGATGAGGCCTGCCCTCCCCTCCCCAGTAACTCACAAGGTGGCCCAGGTGGGCCCGAGACTCCTAGTTCCCTTTCGCAAGCACAGATGGTCTTTCAGTTCCTTAAAAGAAAAAAAAATGTTGTTGACAAACCCAATTTGTAGTGAAGGGAATGATGACTCTAAAAAATTATGTGCAACCTAGATTGAATGTACATCAGATATCAGGGAACAAATATTCTTTGCAGCTTAAATTAAACCCAGTTAATTTAATGTTTCTCTGTGTTCCTGCTTCTTAAAGAGTCTGCGAAATAAATAACCTTTACCAAACAGTTTTGTAAAACTTGTCTGCTGACAGTTCTGTCTTCATGGCTTATTTCTGAGACTGTGGTTCCTAGCACGTTCAGAAAAAGACTTGTTCTATCAAGGTGTTCAAAAATGTTCAGGCTACAGGAGTTACTTTGATATTTTCTATCAAAATGGGAACTTATGATTTACAAATAATTCCTTGCTTATGAAGGAGAGGTGGGACTATGTGGCTGGATGGAAAAAAAATAGACATCACCTAGGAGTTCTGAAGCTATTGTTTTGGGCAAATGATTGTAGACAGCAAATATTTACTGAGATCCTTCAAATGCGTGGCCAGTGCTGAGTGCTATGATGGCAGCTTTGGTCTGGGGGTGGCCTCTTGGTTCCATGCAAACCCCTGAGAGGAACTTGTAAACAGGGTCAGATCCTCTGTGTGAATTACTTAGCCAAGAACGTAAATATAGCGGCCAGGGCCTAGGGCCTAAAGAAATGATACCAAGCCCAGTGAGACAATGGGCATAATGAAAATGAAAACATACTCAAACTCGCCTTTCTGTTCTTTGTCACTTGAGGACGATGGTAGGGATTTATTTATGGGTATCTGTTTAAAGAACCCTGTCCCTCGGCGAGACTGGTGTCGCCAGGGCTCAGATGAACGATATTATGACATATTTATCAGCTGCTGGGATTCACCACAGAGAGGGAAGAATCGGAGATTGGATCGTTGGGAAGTTACTCGGGTGATTTCCTAGAGTGGACTGCAGGCGTGCGACCCAGGGCACAAGTAGATGCTTTGACTTTCTCTTGAGCTACGGTAATGGGTGGACATCGGATATACGGGTACAGATACGAGCGGATTACGAGATGGTGGCAGAGCATATGGAATTGCCTTTCCACTCTCAGTGAAATAGGCAGCAATTTCATACGCTAGGAGTGAGGATGGGAAGGAGGTCCCGGAAGTCTGAGGAGAGAGGAGGTGAGTGTGGGAGAGAGGGCTGCTGATGGACCGGCAACGTCATAGGGTGGCAAGGAGGTACATAACGTGCATCTGAGGGTGGATGCTAGGAATTTAAATCACGAAATATACATCCTGGCAGCTTAAGATGGCTAAAGGAAAACACCCCATTTTGCACTTTCAAGTCCCAGCCCTCGTTAACTCAAATCTCTTGTCCCTGGAGTTAGGATTTTCTAGTCAAGTTCAATGACAGTAGACAGGGACGTGGCAGTGGAGAATAATCTATAGGAAGCAGAACACTGGCCTCCAAAGATGGCCATGTCCTAGTCCTGGCACCTGTGAACGTGTCACCTCACATGCAGGAAGGGACTTCGCAGATGGGGTCAGTTAAAGTCCTTGAGATAGTGAGACTACCCTGGAGGATCTGGGAGGGCCCAAACTAATCACACGGGGACTTAAAAGCTGAGAAACGTTCCCTGCTGTGGTCAGAGAGAGAGATGACTGTGGGGGACGGTCACAGAGATGCGCTGTTGCTGGCTGTGAAGATAGAGAAAAGGCCCACGAGCCGAGGAATGCGAGCAGCCTGTAGAAGCTGGGAAAGGCAAGGGAACGGATCCTCTCAGAGCTTCTAAAAAAGACCGTAACACTGGTAACACCTTGATTTTAGTCCAGTGAGACTCATTTTAAACTTCTGACCTCCAGAAACGTTAGATAGTACATTTGAGTTATTTAAGCCACTGAATTTGTGGTCATTTGTTACAGCAGCGATAGGAAACTAATTCAGTTTGCAAGGGAATGATTGTAATCCCGGGCCATGGAATCTAAGTTGGATAAGAGTAGTAGTTAGGAATAAATAGAAAAGACATAATTTTGGGAGGGGAATAAGAAAAATCAATAAAATAAAGATGTTAATTATGTCATTAATGATCTACGAACTGAATGTGATTCCAAAAAACATACCAACAAAATTCGTTTCTGTAATATCACTAAATTGATCTAAACATCACGTGGGCAAATAATTATGTGAGAGTAGAAAGGAGAAAATATGAAAAAGAGGTCGAATGAAAATTATCATTATCCATTTATTAAATTGTCATAAAACTAAGACAATAAAAGAGTAGCGTACTGCTTGACGATAGGCAGATCAATGGGAGAAAACAGAGTTCAGAAATGAACTAAAATAGATATGAATTTTATGACATGACATGATAAATTTATGTCATGAGAATTTATGACATGATAAACACTGTCATGGGGAAAATGATGGATTATTGTATTTGTGACGATGAGACAACCAATGAGAAGGAAAAGCTGGATTCTGACCTTATTCCTCACATCAAGGTAAATTGATATGGAAGAAAGATTTGAAGATTAAAAAATGAAACTATAAATGCACCATAACAAAACACAGCTGGATATTTACACGTATTTTACTTTGGGAAAGGCACCACCCAGAAAACATAAAGAGAGTGACACATTTCACTACTGAAAAAAAATAGAATCAGCTGTGTTGCTAACAAATAAATAAATAAATATAAATTTACAGCACGTGTGACAAACTAAAGGCTAACTTCTCTACTACAGAAAGCTTTGTAACAAATTAATATAGGAAAAATAATTAGAATATAGACAAATTACAGGCATCTCACAGAAAAAAAAAGAAATGTAAGTGGTTTATCAATATTTGAAAAAATATTCACCCTCATATTCATTACAGAAATGCAAACTAAACATCAAGGAGATTTTTTTTCTCTTAGATTAGAATGGCTTCAGAAATTGGATCATATATTTGATGGGAAAACAGATACTCATATACTGTTGGTAGGAGTCTAATTGTGGCAGCAACTTACAAAGCAATTTGGCAACATATAATGTAAATGGCCCAACGGTTCTACTAGGAATATAACTCACAGATATATACTTGTGTTTGTTGAGGTGCCTTAACACTATAAAAGTTTTTTTCTTACTCAGGCAACATCCATTGCAGGTTGGCCATGAGGGGCAGGAGAGTGAACTCTGCTCCATGCAGTTATTCAGGGCCCTAGGCTTTTCACCTCTTGTGGCTCCTCCCTCCCCTATATCCATTCAGCCAGGAGACACACACAAACTAAAAACTAATAAGATTTCTAAAAACCCTATGAGATGACTGATGAGCTTAATTTGTCACCCCTTCTAAACTTAAGCTATTTTGAGGAGGGATTTTCGAAGATGTTATAGAGAACCTAGAGAAACGTTTAGCAGTAGAAATCAGAAGGCCTTTCGGTGGGAGGGATCATATCTATCAGTAGTGTTTTCTCTATGAGCCTGACGTTGCTCCATGGAGGCAGCCATGAAATGTTTCTGGCTGCTCAAAGGCTGCTCTTGCCATAGGCTCTCGGGTCAGACTTTGTAGTCTGTAAATGGGCCAGTCCTTAACAGCAGAACCAAGAAACAAATGTGGAGAGCATGGTTCAGAAATTAAGCAACACCTAATGGCCTGCACGAACTTTTCATTCATTCCAAACACATGAACAGAGTACTATTTATATAACAGGTAGTATGTTAGGCTCAATTAATATTATTTTGATTGCTTTTTAACACACATCATCTAAGGCAGGGTTTAGCAAACCAGCCCACTGGCCAAACCCAGCTCACCATCTGTTTTTGTAAATAAAGTCCCATTGGAATACAGCCATGCTCATCCATGTACATATTGTCTAGGAATTATGACAGCCCGTATGCCTCAAATGTTTAGTATGTGGCTCTTTACAGGAGAAATTCGCTGACCTCTGGTCTTAAGTAAAGGGAAAAGAAGTGACTGGTTTCTACCACCATCAATGTAGCAGGTTAGTGTAGGCGATGTGGCTCATTATATTGTAAAGGAAGGGCCTAAAGCCCAATGATTCCATAAGAGCGAAATGCATATTCATGTTTTCTTTAGTGCTATTTTTTTCTCTCTTGCTTCATTCAATTTCTGATATCACAATTGAAAAAGGCTTTGTTTATATATTTTGAAAACAGGATCATGGAATGAGGAATAGCTGATGGTTTAAGAAAATGTGCACAATAGTCTAATAAAAGAGTACCCTGACGCCTCAAAATTGCTCAATTATATGGCTTCCTTATAAAGCGGTCGCTCACCATTGTCCCTTAGGCAATGTAAAACCCAAGTAAACAACTCAATGAAATCAAGAAAATGATATTCTTGGTAGGCTAACACTGTAGCTTCCTTTGAGTTGTGATTTAAATGTTGATTTTAAAAATAAGGGCAACCTGGTGGGCAAGGAAATCAAGCTTGGGTATTTATGTAACAACCCAACACAGAAAACATAACTCTCTTATTTCTACGTTATTCTTGCTGGCAATGTTCAGTTGAAGAAGTGATATACGCTAGGACTGTTTATGAAAGCTTATTGTGTAAATAAAAATGAAGTCGAAACCTGGGGTAAAATCCACAAACCACCGTGGGTAGAAATGCTGATAGGAAACTCGCACCACCAAAAAATGTTAGATCACTGGGCTTAAAGGCCTTCAACAAAGGTCTCTATCGTGTGAGCTGCAGTGGTAGTTGTACCTTCTGTGTGTTCACAGTTACCTTTTCTGTGATCTTCCCAGAGGACTGTGATTTCCCGTGGAGTAAGACTATATCGCATTTGTCTTTGAATCTGGAACGCGGGTCCACTGCCCCTTAGCAAATCGTTGAGAAAGCGCATGCATATCCTCCTTTAAAATTAAGCTCCTTCCTCCACTCTTCCCTATCTCTCTCAAGCGAATCAGTCACCTTTCTCTCATTTTCCCCAATATTCCCGATAATGATTTTGACATAACCTCAGTGCTTCTCTACTGCTTCACCCATGCTCACTTTCCAACTTCGATGGATGGACGCAAAGGGTTGATGTGAGGCTTAAATGAGGTAATAACCATGATGAGCTTAAAAAATCTCCCCAAATCTTATATCTTCTCAAAGTTACCCATCACCGTTACATTGTCGTTATCACCATCACCATATCACTTTAGCTTATATCTGCCCTCAACCCTAGACACTTTATCATTGTGTCTCACCTTAACTATAGCCATGGACCCTCAGCTGCTTTCTTCAGTTCCTGGTTTCGCCCTCATTCTGCCCACCACACCTAAAACCAACACAGTGATCTTTAACCACCGAATCTGCTCCTTTGTTGGAAAAACAACAAAAAACAAATAACTCTTGAGGCCCTCTGTTGCCTACCGCTCTCAAAAGCCATTTACGATAGTATTCCATAGAAAAGAAGAAATTCATTTTGTTCATGGCTTGTTCTAGGAATGCATCACAGATTTAAGGTTATTTATCTTAGAGCAGTAGATTTCAAACTTTTGGTCCGTAATTTATGGTAAGATATACATTTTACATGTCATCCCAGGAAACACATGAACCAAATGACACTTATCTTTGTCAGAGATACACTTTAATATTTTCTATAATTTCTCTCCTATTATCCTCTATTTGAGTCTATCATTTTCTAAAAAACACTTGTCATGACTCACATTTTCGTGATTCACTAATAGGTTATGACCCACAGTTTGATTAGCGCAGTCTTGGAAGGCAGATGGGCTGGAGAAGAGGCAATCGAGAGGAAAAGAACAAAAATGTCCGTGTGGAAAACCTTTGATTATACTTTGTCGTGGCTCTTGGGGCCTTGGAAGGTGGATAGAGCATTGTTTCTGCAGGGCCACAGGGACGAACCTAGTCTAGACCCTTGGCTTAAGCATCGAATGCCTTCTCTGCCTAGAGCTCAGCCATGGAATGCCAGCCAGAGGCCTTCCTGTGCTGCTTCCTGGCTCTCTCTCTTATTCCCAAGCCAGGCGGCCAGCCTGGAGGAGGGACATATGTGGCTTTAGGTTTAAAAGTGGTAGACGCCTCTAAAGGAGGCTACAGAGTCATGTCAGAAGTGGTCCACATCCTCAAGGAGTCAATAGAGAAAAGACAAATGCATCGATCATGTTGGAAGAGCAGTACATATCATCTATCCAAGTGACCTCTGGCGACCCTTACAGACAGAAGAAGCCGCCTCATCTTCCCATTCCAGTAAAAGCCAGGAATGACGGAGAGATTTCTCTGCAGGTTCTTTTGTAATTTTCTTCTTGGATGCTCTCCTCTGTACCCCAGGGCTTTTACCATGTCAAGTTCTCAAGTGTGCGCTGCTGGATGATTCTGTTCTGGTGCCAAGCGAGCAGGCCAGTACGATAGTGTGTGGTCCTTTAAGCCATATGCTTTGTGCCTTCATATTCCCTTATGGCCCCCTTCATGTTCTCAGACAATATCGTTTTCTATCCAAGACCTTGTCCCTATTGGTCACATTTACACGTATTTATATATCTTTGTTGGAGCAGCAACTAGTATTGCAAAAGGCTTTGGCATCTTGGACAAAACTTTTGTCACTGCAGTTTCTGAAATATTCTGGCACCTTTCAAAGATTTCAAGAGTACACCATTCTCTCTGTTGGGATCGTGGCCCAAAAGTAAACTTGATAATTACAAAGAATGTTCCATCCTTGAAATGTGAAATATGAACAGGGGCTTCCATTTTTGCTTTTTTCTTAGTTTCCCCATGGGCAAAACAAAGGCGCCTAAGTATTAACTGAAATTAAATACCAAGTGTTCTTTTTAAACCAATCAGTGTTTTCAGATCATTTGAAATCGAGCCCTCAAAATTATTTTAAAAATTCAATTAGTGGGTGTTTATAAAGATTTTACAAATGAAAATTCTGGAAAAGTAGTTTAAGAGGTCTTCGCTTAAGATAGGAGTAGGCTAACCACAGCCCAACGGCCAAATCCAGCTCACTGCCTGTTTTTGTAAATAAAGTTTTATTAAAACACAGCTACACTCATTTCTTCATTGTTTCTGTATCGTCTAAGTCTGCGTTAGTTGCCACAACAGCTGAGTGGAGTACTTTTGACAGAGAACATAGGGCCCACCAAGCTGAGAATATTTACTATCTGACCTTTTACAGAAAATGCTTGCTGACCTCTGATTTAAGAGATTAATATTAATTTGATATAGCAATTTATAGTCATTTCAATTTCTTCACTATCTTTATTTTGAAATCATTGTGTTTTAATGATCATACCTTCGTAACTCTCAGACGTTTTAGTGTTTATATCATATGTCACCAAATATTTTTTCAAAGTGGGTAACAAATTCCTTTGGTGGCACTAAACAAGAAAAAGAACTTAATATTTTTATGAATTGCTTCAACAACTGATGCCACCATGCAGTGTAGAGGAATGTAAGTATATTAAATGAGCAACTTTAATAATAAGTCAGTCTCCAGTAGGGATTATTAGCTTTGTTATCACTATCTGGTTTGATAACTGAGAATTTAGCAATATTTATCTTTAAGGACTTATTTACAGATTTACAGTTCTTTGTAAACTGATCTCCCTCCTCTTACCCTCCTTATTTTAGATCTCACCCAATATACCCAAATTCAAAACTTCCGGGATGTCTTTTCTCGGGATGCCTGGCATTACATGATAAGGCTGGTGCAAATATAAGTAGAAAATACATCCCACCACAGAGTTTTGTAATACCCTCTGTTAAGATGCTTTGGCCGCAAATTATGGAAACCAAACCAAAAGTTGCTTAAGCGATAAAGAAATCGATTATATTACTTTCCAGGGAGCCCACAGATAGGCTAATTACTGCAGTGGCCTTCCAGCTTTCTTCCCTGCCACCCTCAGTGGGCCACTTTGTTCTTTGGCTGGCTTCCTTCATTGTCACAAAAAGGCGGCAGCAGCCTCCGACATCACCGCTCTTTGTGGCAGCGCCAAGAGGCAGAGAAGTGTTTTCACTGCTGCCTCCCCGGAGACTTCCTTCCCGCCTAACGCCCTAGAATTGCAACACCTGCCAGTGCCCAAATCAATACCGGCAAGCAGAAAGAAATCACCGGAATTGGCTTGACCTAAGATTCCTTTCCTGAGCCTGGGGTGAGGACTCATCCCAGGATGCATGACTACATGGAGGGTGAGTGCCTAACAAAATAGGGAAAATAAAAATTGGCGGGTACAGTAGGATAAAGATGGATTTAGATTTACAAACTCTTGGTGCGCAATGGCGGTCATCTTCTGCCACTGCAGATAAGCAATTGGGAGGGAACTATTCTTATATCGTACTTATTTGATCTAGTGTCAAGTACAGTGTTCTTTGCTTTTGCTGCTCAGGAAATATTTGAGAAATCGAATGGATTAAAAATTCAATGATTTGAATCACAGCTCAAAGAATAGTCAAAAACAAGAATGGCAAAGGAAAGAACGAGGAGCGTAATAGCGTTCATCTGATTACATCATCTGTCCAGTTACTGAATTTGTGAGAGCTGTTTTTATGGGAGCAACCGGCAGAAATTTGGAGGAGTTCCCAGGGGTGAAAGTTTATGACTTAAAGGTATTTGATTCTCTTCTTACTTGCGCAGTATACAACAATATGTGTCAAAAGAAAGTCGAGAGCATTAGCCCCTTCCAGAGGTCAAAACTCACGCCACGCTTAGACACCCTCGTGTGACTACCGTTTCAACTTGAACTACGAACTTTGGCTTTAAAATTAGTGATGATGAAATTCCTATAATTTAGAGTCGAATTTCCTTTAGTTAACAATCCAGGGTATTTCTTTGGGATAAGTGATTTCTGTCTTTCTGTTCTCCTACCTGCTTGCTTTCCTTTACACTCCACGAAAGAAACATAACTTAAGGAAATGACTTGCCAGAGGCCATTTTTCTTGCTCTGATGTTTGGAAACTTCTGTCTCCGCAAATACAATGCCTACCTAGATTAAGTTAAAAAGTACCGGTTTCCATTTAAGGGACGTGAAATAAAAAATGCAAATTTAGGAGCCTGGAAGGACAGACTAGCTCCCAGCTTAGGAAAAAGTAACAGCAGGGTTGCCCCAGCAACACATGAGCTGACGGTTAGAGCTTTTTTTTTTT
>NW_006431911.1:1351109-1360916 GCF_000325575.1 Pteropus alecto
CTCATAACACTTGAATATGGAAAAAATGACAGCAAGTAAAAGATCCTTCTAGGGCATAATTTGATCATGACCAGTTATTACAGCAAACAGCAATTACAGAGAACGCCTGGTTAAGGAAAAACTGTACTTGAGCTTTGAAACTCATGGCATCAGGGCCACGCAATCTGCTACCCTACCTCACGTTTTGATAGAATAATGAGACATGCTCAACGAATCAAATATCTCAATGATTTTCTGTAATAGAAAAATACTTGCTTTGAGGTTCGAGAATCTAAAAGGTTTCCCTCCTGAAGAAAATTTCAGAATTAATTACCTTGCCAAAATAATTTATACAAAACAGAGGAGGTTTCCTTAGTGTTTAATTTAGCTGGAAACATGGTGACCTCCAAGATCGGACTCCTTTTACAACACGAAGAGACTCACAGAGTGTTCTTTCTTATTTTCTGACCACAGCTTTGATAATTTCACTACCGCTTCCACATGTAAACTGTGGGGATTAGTACATTTCACAAGTACTTTGGGAGCCTCAGCTCTAAGGAGAGACATCTGTATTGCTTAAGAATACCATGAATATTTCCTTCCCTGAGAAACGCAGACATTTTGGAAACGATTTTGAAAAATCTAACCCACGAGGTGCTAGTGGAATAAAGCAAGAGCGATTGATTCGTTGGGACTTACAACCAAGGAAAATGACTCAATAACAGGATTTCTACCTGCTTTCTTTTCAATCAAGGTCAATGGAAGAACTGCTAAAGATCAGGTGAAATATAAATGAAAACTTCGACCTATGTATTTGATGAAATAGCCAATAGTCTATAGCATGGGATATTTCTTTTAAAATGGCGCGCGCGCGCGCACACACACACGCACACACACACACACACGCACACGCACGTACGCACATAATGAGATCCAAAGCTTGACCTTGAATACATTGTTTTCTACTTTTTCTATGTAGCTTGTTTTCTTCGAAAATTCTTGTCACTCTCTTGAGCCCTTGTTCCCAGTAAAGCAAATATCAGTCCACTCCTAAATTTGCAATTTTCTCACCTTTTTTCACCAATAGGATGCTTGCTTGATGAAGTGTTGGATTACTGGGAATAAAACATTAAGAAGCTTAGGATAAGAAAGGATTTTCTAGACTAAGCAGTCACCATGTGATTTAGCAGGGAAACTCCTATCAAAATTCAAAGGTCCCTGAAAAGGGTAACTTTGTCCTTTAAGACCAAACTCAAACACTAGCCTTTCCAAGCAGAGTTGGGGATGGCCTTCTCGCTTCTGATCTATCACCTGGTCAATGTCTCCACTGAAGCATTTCTTCGTTTTGCTTTAATTAGGTTTCCGTGTATCTGTCTTTAGCACTAAACTGAGCTACTCAAAGGCAGAGATAGTATCCATTCATCTGGGTCCACAGCACCTAGTTGTCTCATCTACAACGCGCGATTGATCAGCGTTGGATAGAGGGATGGATGGAGCAGTGGGTGGATCAGTGGACGGGGAATGAGCCCATTTCAAACTGGGGAAGATGTCATTTAAACAGATGCCTGTGATAATGTAAAATAATATTCCCATGCGAAAGGGATTCATCATGTTCTGTGGTGCAACAACCCTGGACAGAGAACACTTGTTTTAGACTGGAGATGAGATCTATGCTTTGGCTCCTCTTCTAAATCCCTGAGGTTAATCCCAGTTCAACTCTTACACCAGAATGTTGCCCTGGTCTCGTTGGTTTCACTGTCCTGAGCTTGCGGCCGCATTTCCTGCCAAGAAGCCGAGGTGGCCATTTTCCTGGGAATCACTTTCCCCTTTCTGTCAAGCTTGCTCTCTCGTCTATTTCTTGAATATGGAGCAGGCAACTCAAAGTAGCAGGGGCAATTTTGCATTCACTCCACTGAGGATGGTGATGGCAGTAACTGGCTCCAACGTCCAGCCCAACTTTTCCTGAGATATGATTTTGACTGGGGATTTGGTTGCCCAACTTGCTGGTCACTGTCTGTTTTCTGATGTTGATGTACTGGGCCAAATTAACTTACATCGATGAGATGAATCATTGGAAAATACTAGAGGTGGAGTATGAACACAGCGAATGGCCCTCGAGTGTCTGGAACCATTAATAATATTATCGCTTCTTTGACAAACCTCCTTTTCCAAACTGGAAGTAAAAATCTCTGGTTTGGTCTTTTTATTGCCTTATTTTTTGGGGGGTGGGGGTGGAGGGGAGGTCTGTGGCTTGAGAGCCCTCAAAAGGAGAAGTAGATGAGACTAAAGGATGGATTTTAGTAAAGGATAAAATATAGCTTTAGTAAACATTTTTGTAACACATCCGCAGATCATATAACTCATCTAATCCACATATAATTTAAAAAGTTTTATTTTGGCTTATCACGATAGGCATGGGAACTTGAATAATAAACAGATTTCTGTAATAATCAGTGTTCTTGGATGCAAATGACAAGTGCCAAGTCAGAATAACTTAAGCAGAAAAGGGATTTAGAGAACCCGTGAAATAGGAGGAATCTTGAGACAATCTAATCAGCCGTGTATGACAACATCACCAGGGCCGCAAAAACAAATCTGGTCAAGCCTCTCATCGGTCCACTCTCTTTCCAGAAAACTCGCTGCACCAGAGTGGCAGACATAGCTGATGCTTTGCGTGGGCCTAGACACATCTTCCTTCAGCTCAGGTAGATGTGAACAGGAAGATTATTTCACAGTCTCAGCCAGGTGAGAAAGTCTGGATTGTGAGTCCCCTCCCTGCCATAAAGCTGGCTCCCAAATCTATAGTGCCTCGCTGAGCGCAAGTCTCCACTTTCCTACAGGCTTGACACAGATGAGTGTTCAACCTTGGCTTGAATACATGCGTAGAAGAAAGGGCTTTAAAAAAATTTTTTTTGGTAATAATTTTAGATTTACAGAAAAGTTATAAAAATAATATGGAGTTTCGTTGTGCCCATCACCCAGTTTTTCCTAGTGATAACGTCTTATATAACCTCGGCACACGCATCACAGCTAAGAAACTGAAACTCATACATTGCTGTTGACCAAACTATAGACCTTGTTCAGATTTCACCGGTGTCCCCACTAACATCTTTCTTCTGTTCCGGGACCCCATCCAGTACACTACATGCATGTAGCTCGGTGTCTTCTTTTTTTTCCTTTTTTTTAAAGACCTTTAGGGCTTAAGAAACCCTCTGGTTAAATTGAATTATAGCTTTATATTTAATGGCTTTCAAATCACATACAAGCTAAGGAGACTGGACAACTCCAGGAGTAAAAGAAAGTCATGGATGGAAAATAAAGAAGAATTTGCTGGTTTGACTTCCTCTCTTTTAGATACAGGAAAGGAATTTTTTTTTTTTTATTTTTTTTTTTTTTTTTCCTTTTTTTTTTTTTTTTTTTAGATAACAACCATTTCTTATCTCACACAGTTTCTGGGAATATCTTAGCCTGGGAATATCTGGAAATATCTTAGCCGGGCTGTTCTGATTCAGGCTGTGATTCATGGGGTTGCCATCAAGCTCATCTGGGGTCGCGATCATCTAAAGACTTGACTGGGGCTGCATGCGGGCTCAGTGTCCGGGGACACTCACGTGGCTTCAGGCCGGAGACTTCAGTTTGTCACCACGTCGCCCTGGGAATATCTTAGCCTGGGAATATCTGGAAATATCTTAGCCGGGCTGTTCTGATTCAGGCTGTGATTCATGGGGTTGCCATCAAGCTCATCTGGGGTCGCGATCATCTAAAGACTTGACTGGGGCTGCATGCGGGCTCAGTGTCCGGGGACACTCACGTGGCTTCAGGCCGGAGACTTCAGTTTGTCACCACGTCGCCCTTGCATAGGGTCACTTGTGACATGGATCACCCGAGTGAGGAATGCAAGACAGAGAACAAGCAGGATGGAAGCCACAGTAAATGATGCTGTTTTTTTTGTTTGTTTGGTTTGGTTTTGGGGGGGTTTTGTTTGTTTGTTTTTTGTTTTTCTTTTGATCTGAGGCAGCTCATTCCAAGGCTGAACAGTTCCATTTGCTGAGAAAACTGTCTTTCTATCATTTCCTCCTGAATCTTTATTCTGGCCAATGTTGGGGGGTGGGGGGGGCGAAGCTAGCCAGAAAGTCTCTTTATCTACCATGTTTAGTCCTCTACAAAAAGAAGAAGCGGAACTACAGCGTCCCCTGAGGCTTTCCTGCGGGCTAAAGGTGCCTCCATTTATATATACATCCATTCATGCAAGTGCCCACCATCGGACGCTGTTCCGCCTGATCTGGCCCCACTAACGGAGGAAAGACACTTCATATAAGAAATAGAAGGCTACTTACCCAGGAAACTTGCTTTACTTCTCTACTCGTAGTTAGGAATTTGGTAGAAAGACAACTATAGACAGACTCACATTTCTCCATAAATTGAAGGAAATGGTTATTGTGCCCCAAAGGCAACCTGGTATATAAAGGCTCAACGATTTGTCAACATTTCTATATCGTTCTGTTTAAGACAAAAACTGAGCTTGGGTATAAAGTGAGCATTGTGACAAGTGGGAAAATGTGAACGTTTCGCATGGCTTGAGCATATAGCAGTTCTCTAGGGAGAGATGCGCACAGACCGGTGGCTCACAACCAGCGTGGTTCTGCTCCTGTGGGACCTTTGGCGATGTCCAGAGACATAATCGGTTGTCACACAGCTAAGGGATCGGTGCTCGGGCAGCTAGTCAATCGAGGCCAGGGATGCTGCTAAATACCCCCACTGTGCACAGGACCGTTCCTCACACAAAGAGGTATCCAGCCCCAAATGTCACTAGTGCCGAGGCCGAAAACCCAGGTACCGATTAGATGTAGCTTCTGAAGAGCTACGTTCCATGCTACCACCCAGGTGTCTCTTTTATATTATTTGTTCCTCACTTTTTAACTGAGCTGCCCTCACTGCCTCTGAGTCCCTTTGGTTTGCGTTCTCTGAGAGTCTATTTTTTTGGTCCCGTAAATAATGAGACAGCTGTGGCTGGGAAAAGTGGAGCAGGCGATGCCAAAAAGCATTCCTTCAGACTTTTCTCAGTAGGAATCATTTGAAGACTTGAAACAAGCTCCAGCCTTCCTCTTAGTCTGGGATGGAGTTGCAAGCGCCAAGTCTTGCCAGCTGTGCGGTGGCCCAGCGTTAGGTGTCTGTTAGCCTGGGACAGCTGTGAGGAATGTGGGACTCGGTGCTGCCAGCTCTTCCATTTTCCTCAAGACATTAGAAATCCAGACACGTATGGGGACTTACCAAGATTTTGCATCACAATTCAGGTTTTTATAAATCACCTTGTGGACTAAACACCTCCTGAATAGCAGGGGGCTAGATACGGTCATTTTGCACCCACTGAGCTAGTTCTTTGCCTGTATCAGTAGCAGCATCAGAAGAGAGTTTTGTCCTCAGAATTATGTTTAGTAGCTTTTATTTGTCCTCATTTCATATCTCAGAGCAGGAGATTTGTTCCGTTTGCCGGTAATATAATCTTTACGGAGCTCGGCAAGTGAAAGCGTCGGTGCCCATATCCGGCGCACCTGTGAATTTAGGCTGTCTGCGTGCGTGCCCTGTGACTGCCCTGCTAAGAATGAGCTTTAGCATCTTGATGTTTATGACCTGTGCCCTTGGAAGGGCAAAGTCTAAAAGACCCTCACAAATGAACATCCATTGTTTCGCAAATACCTCCAGAACCGTCTCTCATGATGCAGAGGCAAAGTGACCTTTAAAGAAAGGATCTTCAGCTTCTCAACAGATATCCGGGTTCTGCTCTAGCCACCTCTCTCGAGACAGAGCTGGGCTTTTGGGGAAGAGCTGGAATTGGTGTTTGAATCCCAGGTCCGCCACCTACCGGTCCTGTGAGTTTTGGACAATTGGCTTTAATTCTCTGATTTTCAGTTCCCTCAACCGTAAAGTGAATAAATCAAAAAGCTACCTCAGTGGATTGTATGTCGATGTGTATTAGGTAAATATATGTAGAAATGACTCATGCCGATTATGGTGAATATTTAGAGCTTAAAAATCGTCAGTTTCTCTTTCCTCCTTATTACCTTGGGCACGTTGGTCCCCATATATCTGGCCTTTAATGTTACAGCCCTCAAATAAGGACCACATTCTCCTCACCAGGACAGGTAGAGGTTAAGAGCACCATCTTCGATGTTGAATAGCCCTGGGTGCAAGTTCTGCATTTACCACTTTCCATCTCCCGCCCTTGGACAAGTTGTTTAACCTCTTCTAACCTCAGTTTTCTCGTCTGTAAAATAGGAAGAAATAATAGCGTGGGCTTCGTAGAGCTGCGGTGAGGATGTAATAAGGTTGTGGATACTAAGCACTTAGCTTATATAGTACATGCTCAATAAACACGAGTTATTCTTTACCGCTGTGTGCCCGTTTCACAGGAAAGTCATGGTGGTCTGAAGACATCATAGGTATTCGGATATTTAGAAAAGTTAAACATTCTAGAACTTTCTTGCTGGGTTTTCAGCTCCGTTCAGTTAATATGATTTTTATTTTGGTGCCATTCTCTAAAGATGATGAAGCCTTTTGTTATTATTATTTTCATTGAGGAATAACATAAAGAGAGAGTAATGTGCATAAGGACGAATGTGCACAGATACAACTCAGGGGGTTCTTAATATGTATGTGTCCTGTAACCACTGACTAGGTCGAGACATAAAGCATCCCCGGCACCCCAGCAGACTTTTTCGGGTCCCCTTATTCTTCCATCTATCACCAAAACTGAGTCCTTCCTTGAACAATATTATTATCATCATCATCATCATCATCATCTCTAGTGTCAATTTAATATGGAAAATACCATTTTATAACCCACCTCCTCTGAATCTGATCCCCTTAAAATTAGAAGTTGTGTACTTTATTGGTCCTAGATTCTCTCCAAACCAACCCAAAACCTCTATCTGACTTCCGGCTGTGGACAGTGCTGACAAGTCCTCATGGCATCCCACCCTGTACTATTCACTTAGCAGGAGACGAAAGCCTAGGAGATGTAATTCTGCCCTCAGAGAGCTTCTAGTCCAGCTAGAGGAACAAACAAGCCTTAAAAAGGAATTTTACGTGACAGTGTGTGAGTCCACGGAAAGCATGTCCCACACGAGCGGTCTCATGTTCTCTCGTTCTCAGCCCTGCAGACCGTGTTCGGTGCTGGCGACCCCCAAAAGGACGCCAGATTAACCACGCTCCACACCCACAGTTCCTTTGCTTTGGGGTCATGAGGAGTGAAGGGCTTGCTGCCTCGACGTCTACTGTCATGTCATGTATGTCTGTGGGGTTTCCCATCTGGGACGTGGCCTCCTGGGGCACATTACTGAGGTGGAAGGAGGGTGCATGGAGTCCAGTCCCCAAGTGCTGGTTCCGAGACACCTTTGATCAGGATGTGTGACCCAAGTTCTCTGTACAGGTCACTTTTGTCTTCAAGGCGGTACTCACCCTGGGAGCACTTAGCAAGCGCGTGCTCATTACCATTCGCACTGTAAAACGTTGCTGTGCAGTATCGATAGTTAGGAAGCTTCGGTTTCTGTAAAAGATGGAACGGCGCTTATCACACTTATCACCATTCAAGGAACTGGTTGAAGAGAAAATGTTCTATGTGGTTACACGTAATATGGCAGCCTCGTGCGCAGGTTTTCTGTGCTCTGTGGGAACAAAAGACCGTCTTCAAAAACTGGAGACTCGATCGATCGATCACAAGGGAGGAGAGAAGCGAACAGTTTCATTTCGCAGCTCTTGTCCTTTTCCCTGAGGATTTTAAGTAACGAAATGGTGTGCTAGAGCAATGCATCGTTTCACATTAGTGCACATCACCTATCATTTCATCAAGTTCCTGTTAATAACATTCACCTTTGTCTAATTAAATGAAAAAAGATAATATTCGTTGTAAGTAGTGAAGCATTTTTTTGAAATTATGGACAAAGATCACATTTTTCCTTATAAGGATGCTTCGAGTTATTATTTGGAGTTTTGGAGTTTCAAGTCTACATTATCCTCGTGAGACGATGTAAGCTCTCATCCTGGTGGGAATATAAATCAGCAAAACCACTTGAAAAACAGTCAGTGCTACCTGCTAAAGCCTAAGATTGCAGACACACTGACCGGGCGATGCAGCTTCTACACGTATCCCCTAGAAGCGTGTAGACTTAGATGTGAACCAGAGTCCCCCGGAGGGCTTGGTAAAACGCACGCTGCTGGGCCCACCTCCAAATTCCTGACTCAGTAGGTCTGCGGTGGGACCACAGGCTTCGCATCTCTCACAAGCTCCTGGGAGGTCCTGACGTTGCCGGTCCCAGAACTACACTTTAAGAACCGCTGCCTTAGAGAGATTCTTGTACGTGTATGAGAAGATGTGAACAAAAGCTTTCAAAAACACTGTTCCTAATAGTCGTAAGCTAGAAGCAACTCAAATTTCCATTGACAGTTCAATGGGTAAATTAACTGTGCTATAGTCATACAAAAAACACTGTCGGAATGAGTGACCTCCAGCTACCTGCCTCAACAGGATGAATTTCAGGAAGTATGGATGAATGAAATAAATGAGGCAAGAAAGAATACCTACAGTGTGATTCCTTCTATGTGAATTCAAAAACAGGAAAAACAAAACTGTGGTCTTTATAAATGCATACATCCATGGTAAACTGAGAAAAGCAGAGAATAGGTTATTGCAAAAGTCAGATCAGTGATGACCTGGGGAGAGGGGGAGGGAGGCATACGGGGGCTAGGCCTCAGTATTAGTCTGCATGTGAACTTGACTGTTGGTTATGTGGGAGTTGCCTCCTAATTATTATTTAAACCGTACATTTATATTCATACACATCTATATACATCTCTTAATTAAAAAGAAGTTTAAAAAAAATCCCTCTATCTTGAAAAAAAATGTCCCTTATCCCATATGTATTCTGGTTCTTTGACAACTCGTTTGAATTTTAGGATCCGCCCACTGGTAATGAAAAATAAATCTCATATATGGTTTATTCTCTCGGGTCAACTATTAAAATAAAGGAATGATAGGATTTTTTAAAGAAATACCTTTGTTACAGTCAGTACATTTGGTGATATGAATGACTGATGAACAAAGTTTTCCAAAGTAGGCCTGTTAGTCCTATTTGGAGAACGGATTAGAACCCTGCGCAGTTGGTATGTCGCGTCTGTAAGAACTCAGTAAGTCGTGGGGTCCCTGCAGTTAGATCATCTTTGAGAAACCGAAGATAAGAACATAGACACCATGAAAGGGATCGATGGCTCTTGCCGCAATTGCAACTGATTTACATCATTTTCCCCTATTCCAATCTCATGACTGCATGAGCGAAGACTCTTATAAACTATCTGCATTTTATGGGAGGAAAATCATTTTTGAAATATTTTTCCTTTTACAAAGGATGGAGGGATTGAATGTGCCTGTTGATTATGCTGTGTTATCTTTTGCCTCCAAAAACTCAGAGGAGAAATTGGGAGCATCTGCAGCCCTGTGGGGATCCCAGGAATGCTCGTTCCTGTTTAAGAACGCTTACTCTGTCTTTTCTTGATATCGGAGTCTTGCTTTTACATTTTATTGGTCTGGGTCTCTTTCTTTACTACGCTTTTTAGTATATCCCATAAGAAAACAATTCTTAATCCCCGCTTTAAACATAAGTTTTCTTGCGGGAAGGGCTTTGTCTCCACTATTTGATCACAGTGTGGGTTCTCGATTTGTACCTCCCACTTGTTAAGTGGACAGCTGCATAATCCTGAAACGCATTCTTGCAATGACGACTGCCAGTATTTTATGATGACATCCCAGGACTGCCATTGCCGCTGCCTACTGAT
>NW_006431911.1:1360978-1374992 GCF_000325575.1 Pteropus alecto
CCTACTGATATGAGTGGTATCTTTATTATTTGGTGAGTTAACCAGACGTATTAAGTACATTGGTCACAAGGACAAAATGATAAAAGAATACATGCCTTACTTATTATAGTGAAAAATTAGAAACAACCCAAATGTCCATCAGTGGGGAATGGTTAATTAAATTATGGTACGGCAACACTATAGAATACTATGCAACCTCCCCCCGCCCCCTAAAAAGTACATCTGAATTAATGCATCAGGGTCCCCATTAAAGCACTTTATATGCATCGTTTCATTTAATTTTCGCAACCCTATGAAATTCTCACTTTATAGACGAGGACGCTGAGACGTGTCCAAAGTCACGCAGTTAGTAAATGGTGCAGCAATAATGACATCTGAGTTCTTTGGACCCGCAAATTCATTTCCTTCTCCAGTTACACTGTACTAGCTCGTGACCATCAAAGCCGTACGTATTGTTGACTCTTGTCATCTTGATTCAAGATGACACTGGTTTGCATAAACATGAAGAATAGGAAGAGACTCATGTAATAGTAAAAGCAAATATATCTAAATGTCAAAACTAAATTACTTCCGAGTGAGGTAAGTTTCTTGTACTTTCCATGATTGGAACAAAATTTAAGAGTGTACACTAAGATGCTGGTGATGTGTGCAATCCAAGTCAGGGACTTCCATGGATTTTCAGGGCCTTTAATCTGTTTAAAATGCCAAATTATGAGTGAAGTCACACCGTTGAGAAGTCACACCGTTGCTCAAATGGAATTATCGATGTTAAATGTCACTTGTATGCTTGTTTTTACAACTTTCCATTCTTTTAATATTTACAGATGGACAAAAGAGAAAGAAATCTTTGAGAAAGAAACTGGATTCACTAGGGAAGGAGAAAAACAAAGACAGAGGTAAGGGACAGAATGAACTAAAGCAAATGCATCTTCCATGGAGCATAATGGTTGAATTTGGTGGGGCTTTTGAATTGCATAGATTTACGCGGTTCAACTCTATTACGTAAACTAGATTTCTATGATGGAATGTCATTAAAGGTTGTTTTGGTCTACTCTTTTGTGTTCGAGTGGCCCTGTACTGAATTGATGAGTTCAACTGGTTGGAGCAAAGTGTGACTTCAGCCAAGTTTCTGGTTCCAATTATGATTCTGGCCAATCAGCTATGGATAAAGAGAACCTGGGTTGAGTAGCCATGGATAGCATCTCTAACGCTAACCAGCTGTCTGGCAGATTCAGATATTTAGGCAGGGCTAGTTGAATGAGAAAAGGTTTGGATTCGCCTACCATGACTACTGGAAAGAAGCAGTCTCATGCTATGGGATACTGAAGATGAGCCATTCTCACCATTTTTTTCTTAGATCACAGCGTGCTTAGTCTTTGCCCTATATATTTTGGAAATTGTTGATGCTCTTTTTACTGTTTTGTGTCCCCTTCTATGTCTATTTAGGGAATCGACACTTTTGCTACTCTTTCAGAGTTTATTTGTCTTTATTTCAAACTAGTATTCATCGAGCCCACACAGTGGGCATCTGGCCTCCATTAGCACAGTACGGCACAGCTTGTTGTAGCTTGCTTCTATAGTCCTATCCGAAATGACTGCTGAATGCTATGGTCACATGAATGTATTTTTATTTTACGTGACAGAGTAAATGAGTATTGAGTAAAGAGAGCCATGTGCCTCATCTGGGACAATTGAATATCTGCTTGAAAAGTAATAGAAGGCAATAGAACTGAAGGTATAAAAATAAATGCATAGCGATCAGTATTGGACAAGACCTAGCCCGCACCCTCAATCCCAGGCTCTACACCCATACCTTGAACCATGCCTAGAAGGACATGACCTTTGGTTCTTTGGACTAAAAGGAGCTAAATAATTCTAAAGAATGGAAAGCCAATGTTTAATTCTCTTAGAGCATGATTTCTCAACCTCGAGACTACTGATGTTTTAGACAGGATAATCTTTGTCACGGGGGCTGTCCTGCATATCGTGTGAGGTGTTTAGTAGTATCTTTGGCCTCTACCCACTAGATGCCAGTAGCACCATCCCCAACTATAACATCTCCAGACATTTCAAATGTTTACCTCCAAGCAGAGAAAAGGAGCGAAAATGTCTGTGATCCCTACCCCGACTGCACAGTAGAATAATTTGTTGAACCTTTAAAACTTTCAATGTCCGATCCTCCACTCCAGAAAGTCCGATTCCATTCATCTGTAGGGTACTGGGCACGAGTAGCTTTATAAACTACTAAGGTACAACTTCTAAGGTGAGAACTCTGGGCCATTTTCACTGGTAAACCTACCAGGGCATGTCCGATGACAGTAGAATCTGCTGCTAGAGTAACGCAGGCAGAGGGCGCTACCGCTTACCCAGGTACCTATAATTCTCTACTAAATTGTATTCTATTTAATTGGCTCATATACTCTTGCTCTTATTTTTTAAATGAATATTAGTAGCCGGGCAGCTTTTTTCAACTAGAGTTTTTACCCATCCTCTTCTCGCCACAGACCACTTTTACCTTGCTAGATTGAGAGTAGTTTTTGATGTTAATGGGGTACATCAAAGGGATTATTCAGACCACTATATTAGTAATGTGTCATCTCTAATGCTGATTTGTTCTAGGATGATGGCCTTGATACTGAGATTTGGATACTCGTAATGTAGACTTCAAGAGATTCTTCTGCTGTGCACATTCAGGCCAGACTGAGCAGAATGAGCATTTTTGTGGGAGATTTTTGAGTCCCGTCGACAGAGGGAAATGGACGTGTGCTTGTTTATATCATAGAATAGCAGGAAGCAAGAATGTGAGCGAGCAGGGAAGGAGGGAAGAAGGGGCCAGGGAAACTAATCGGCCAACATGCACGGGGCCACTGCACTTTTTAAAGACCAAATCGTATTCATATATTATATAGGCTCACTGAAAACTTGGCAGTGTTCTATAAGGCTGCACGGGGAGCTGGCTAGGTAAAAAAGTCAGGTCCTGATGGTTCCAGAGAAAAGGCACAATGCCTACCCAACTAAGGGGAGAGATATCAGGCTTCGTGGCAAAAGATGTTTGTTTCTTTTTTAAAGTAGCTACGATCTTTATAAAGAAGATGTCCTAGGCTTAAGTGAAGCTTAATTATGTGGTGTCTTTTCTGAACATAAAGTCCTGTCTGTCTGTGTCAGCACATCCATTACATGGAGTCCTGGGACCCAAGGTGTGAGTGGGGAGAACGCGGGTCTCGCACAGTCATAATCGGGTCTCGTGATTTTCCTCCCTTCGAATATTAGCGTTTGGGTTCATAACAGCTGCACATGTGAAAAATGATAATTATTTGAATCCAAGAGTAAAAGAAGGAAAACAGGAAACTCAAAATGACCTCTTGGGTTAGATCATCTAAAAATAAATAGGAGTGGCTTATTAGAATCCAAGTGCTTTCCCAATAAAGAATGATTCACTAAATGTTTGCTATGCTGCTATATTAATTCAATTAAATCAATTAATTGATTCGATCAGAATGAATCATGTCCTCTATTTTATTTCATCGCCTTGACACAATATACAGAAGATCATGTGACACTCCTGTGTCCCTCCTGTCAATTAAGCAGGGTCCCTATGTCTTTTGATTTCCATATGGAAACTAATTCAAGACTGATGCTGATTCAGAAAACATTTGCATTCAGAATATTTCCAAGCCCTTAACTTCTCTGAGCTAAGTTACTTGGCAACCAAAGAGTATTCTTGAAACTTCTAGAATGTTAGAAAATTTCTTGCTTGTATCAAAAAGAAATCACTTTGGGGAAAAAGATTTATAGATAGCTACTTTGTTCCACTTAATGTAATCCCTAATCAGAACACCAGGTGAATGGATTTTATTGTGACATAAATCTGGGGGATGGGTCACCTCTCCACAGGAGAATCTCCGATTGTGCCGTATGTTTATCGACATAAAATCTGGGGATCGTTCAGGTCTGGCACTTTTCTTTATGCTGAAATCATATGCAGCCATGTTATCTTATTCCTGGTAATCTAAGTAAGTTACTATATGTGAGCTGTGAAATAGCACTATATAGGAATAATTGATACAACTTTATTTTGCATCCTATTAAATAGCAGTAGAAAAATCAAGTATCAGTCATCACTGTGTAGGAATTCTGAAAGAAAATGCGTTGAATGCTGTCATCGAGTGCCATTCCTGGAGATGAGAGCACCAGGGGGCATGCGATCCCAGGAGAGAGCAGGAAAGGGCCACCTCCACGGGACTGCGTGAGCCACAGCACAACTTTTGGTCTGCATGCTGAGAGCGTTGAGACACGATCCAAGTGTAGTGAGGACGGGACAGCTTAACGGTGTGTTTAAACAGATTGCCACACTGCAACGTAAAACATGAACTTGGGGTTGGGAGAGACCAGGGTGGAGGAAGGAAGCCTGGTTCCAGAGGTAGGATCACTTCGGGTGAGGACAAGGTCCAGGATGGGGCAGAGGGAGCGGGTGACAAAGGCGGCATGCAGAGGAAGAGGAGAACGAGAAGATAAAGGAGATGTGAGGACAGAGAATCGGATGGGTCATTTAAATAGGCATCCGAGCCACCCAGGATGACGGTAGTTCGAGAGTCTCACTATGAGTCAAAATCAGTGACAATAAAGAAGAGCAATGAGCAGGAGCCATGGGGGACCTTGCAGTAGCAGATTTCTGCCACGCAGCGGGAGGGGGATGACCTGTGAGTTGCAGTAGGGAGCAAAGAAGATGGTGTGCCACCTCCTGACCCCGTAGTTCGTGGGAAGACAGAGTAGACAGTCGCTACTAATGAGGACAGCAGGGGAAGCGGTTTCCTTGGCGAACACACACCATAGATAAGAGTCTGATTCATTTTGTCTCTGGCCCCAGAACACTGAGTCTTCGGTAATGTCCTTAGGGCTTTAAAAACCTATTATCAACTTGATTAGCCACGGTTATCACAGAGCCTCTAGGTTCTTTTTTCCTTTTAACAGAAGAGCTTTGAACGCACAGACAAGCATGTGTGCCTAACACTTTATTTACACATAAAGGAGGGTTCTGCTCAAAAGACTTGTAATGAATCTTCAATTTCACAATAGCCATTATCGTGAGAAGCAATAATATTCAAGGAATCCTGCCTAGAATTTTACAGAGATTAGACACCGCAGCACAAAAGTTTACAGCATAGAGATGTCTCCTTGCTGAAGCTCTTAAGAGCCTTCGGGAGAAAGCAACAAGAAATGAGAGACCTATCCCGACTCTATCACTAAAAAACACACTCAACCAGGAAAGAAAGGCTATTAGAAATAAAAATCTATTGTAGTTGGCTACATCTCTTGAATGGAAATAAAAGAGCAATAAAAATTGGCAGCAAATGAGTTCATGTATGCCACCTATTTAATTTGTATTCAATTATTCTGATTTACAAGTAGAGTGACAGACTTTCGGATATTAAAATGACAAATTGTAGAGGAAACCATTTTTCTTCTTTTTATTCTCTAGGGATACTAGAAATCTTTAAACGAGTCTGCTCGGTTTTCCCTGTATAGAAAACGTGGCTAGGAGAGGAGTCAGTAGTCCCCATTTCATATTAAATCCTGCTATGAGGACACCTATGTGAAGAGACACATGTCACCTGATACATTTATCAATATCCTTTTTGCTGTTGTTAACCCCTAACAGGTTTTGTATACTCTGTGTAGCCGTTAGCCTTACTATCTACATATTTCTAGATTGTCTCTGACCTTTTTGAAGTAAGACTATTTATTTGATTATTCCCAGAGAAAAGGCAGCACTGGTTTACATGTAAGTCCCAAAGTGCACAGCAGGTGGGCTGGCTTGGTCCCCTTTCATTTTTAATTTTGCTAGTCGTGGAGGTGGCCTTTTACCTGCACTGAGGGTTGCATCTTGCTACATTGTCCACATTGATCACTCAAACAAATGTCTAAATTAGTTTTTGTATTATTTGTGCCACCTAGTTTGTTGATGAATGGTAGGCACCTTCTGAACATTCCAAAATTCTGAACCAAAATTCTGAACTTTTTATTTTCTACTTCAAAATAAATTGCATGTTTTGATAGAACCAGAGGTGCAGACTTTTCAAGTTCCATTTCTGCTTTTAATGTAGACTTGGCCATTGGCTCAGCGATGTTGAAAATGTCACCATGGATCAAAGAAGAAACCCTTTTAAAGCCTCTTTCCACCTGATTTAATGTTAGTCTTTTCTTTCAAAGAACAAACAGCTTTAGAATTGTTTTCCCTTGATCATTCTGGTTTTATTCATAGGGGTTATAAAAACAAGGGAGAGGCTAGACTCTAATTTGCTGCTTCCAGAGACCAAATTTTGAATCTAAAAGAAATAATTCATTTAATTGAATTCTTGACGCTCTCCAGCGTGAATCTAAATAATTGCCCATAAGATGCATAGTCCCATGGATCCATATACTTACAATGTATGTGTAACGAATTACTAGAGATATGGAGAGCAACTGGATGTACATCTTCAAATAAAGGCTTAGATTTCTGCACTATGCTCCTTCCCCGAAATTGTCCTTACTAGAGGATTTAACAAATTGTACCCTGCGCCCTTCACTGGACATTTAGTGGTGAGAGTCCACTTCCACGTGTGGCCCGCAGAATGGCTTGAGTACAGGTCATGAGAGTGACATGACAGCCCCAACCCGGCTGTCATGTGGGGATAAGGAACACAAAGGAAAAAGAGCAGACTTCATGAGAGCAGGTTTCGTGGGCTGGCTCTTTCACTAGGAGCCCCAGAGAGTATCCACTTAACTGAATGTCGGTCTTCGCTTCATGCATCTCTATTCTGGCACGTGATAGACGGTATTACACTTATTGATACACCTGACTCTGCGCTTCCTCATCCTACCCCACTCTCGGAACCTTTCGAGAGCAAAGACTGGCCCTACCTTTTGTAAGCTTTGTACTCCCCAATGTGTAAGTTGACACGGCGCATCATCATAGGTGTTCCATAAGTGCCTGTTGGATGAATGGAGAAGTGACTTGTAAGCTTTGCGGGCTCCTGAGACCTATAAATTGAAGACTAACAGTTGTAAAACTGTGTATGCATGAGGATAAAATATTACAGACATTCTATCAAAACTTCATAGTTCTCTATAAAGTTATTTCCTTTAAAACATACTTGAGCTACGTAGAGAAAAAACTAGAGGCCTAGATTTCTAAAACCTGTGTTCTTTATACATACTAGCTTTCTTTATTGAAATAGAATCTTTGGCCACTCCCGATAAACACGAAAGTCATCCTATATTTAGATTGATCAATAAATTCTCCTGAAAACAGCCATTTGAATATGTCTGCCCTGAGGTCTGAAACATGAGTGAGTCTTCACTGGTCTTTCTTGAAAACGAACGTTTGTTTTCCATTCCAGAATTCGTCCCGCAGGCATTTGGAATGCCCTTATCCCAAGTCATTGCAAATGACCGGGCCTATAAACTCAAGCAAGACCTGCAGCGGGATGAGCAGAAGGACGCATCTGATTTCGTGGCTTCCCTCCTCCCGTTTGGAAATAAAAGACAAAACAAAGAACTGTCGAGCAGTAACTCATCTCTCAGCTCCACCTCGGAAACACCAAATGAGTCGACGTCCCCAAACACCCCGGAACCGGCTCCTCGGGCCAGGAGGAGGGTGAGTTGGCCAATGTTTTCTCCGTTGCCAGTACTAGGACAGCCGAAAATGTGGCAGGTTATTTTTCAAGTCTTTGCTCCTGTGAAAACCGAGAATGTCGTTTGTGTCCAAGTATCTGTCGACAACCCCATTCAGAGAGATTTTGCACTGGCCATATGGCACCTGGCACACCCTCAAAGCCTTCCCCTGATCCCTCTCAAAGCCATCGGGGGCCCCTCCTCGATTATCCATATGCCCGTGATATCCTGAACATTCTGCGACATCGCCATTGATCCTGCTCTATTGCAGTCTTCCATTGTCTTAGCAGACTTTCCCACGAGACCGTGAGGCTTAAGGACAGGGCCAGATGTTTTTGTTAATCTCTTTGTCTCCAGCTGAGAACCATGCCTGGCCCAGTGAATTCATAAACAACGAGATTTTTTTCCTTATCACTGGAAATTCTTTTTCTCAAGCACAACTCTCTCTCTCTCTCTTTCTCTCTCTCTCTCTCTCCCTGAGAGGCACAGTCTTTGACAAGGTGTGCGAGGCTAAGGGAGC
This sequence comes from Pteropus alecto, assembly GCF_000325575.1. Lineage (NCBI taxonomy): Eukaryota > Metazoa > Chordata > Mammalia > Chiroptera > Pteropodidae > Pteropus > Pteropus alecto. The sequence continues at coordinate 1,369,155 of NW_006431911.1, forward strand.
CACCGGATCTGTGACATTGAGCTGTCTCTCAGCATGTCTGATTTTAAATATGTCACATGTGTCATCTCTAAAGATGAAGTGTCCACTAATGTCCCCAGCAAGAAAGACCATTCACTTCCAGTCACCTCTCTCTCTCTCTCTCTCTCTCTCTCTCTCTCTCTCTCTCTGTGTTTGTGCATGTGTGTACATACACACACACACGTATATGTATGTATATGTATATAGATATAATCTTACAAATCAACACTGTAACAATAGGGTACCATTTGTTGAGTGAGTGCTTTGTTCTAGGCGCGGTGCTATTATTTGACATTTCGAATTTCACATTTCAGGCAAACTGGTTGGTGATTGGCTGAGTCAGTTGTAAACATCTCTAAAATTTCCTAGGTCACTGGGAAATCTTCTCTCCTTCTCCTCTCAGCTGGTGGCCCCAAATCTTTGTCACTTCCAGCCATTGACTGGTACCCTAGTTAAAACCCCAGACACTTCTCACTTAAAATCTTTATTTCTCAATCAGCCCTCAACATTCAGCACCTGTCCAGGATAGAGGGCTGCTTGAGACACTGCTATTTTTCAAGGCTTTGGCTATGTTTAAAGCTAAAGAAATGACAACATTATGGAATATTTGAATTTACATGATGGAATTGTTCTTCCAATCCCGACATTCTCTCAGACTGTGTCTACAAATCCATATATGGCAATAACACCAAAGCTCTATGTTAGAGCTTTCTGGGACTCTAGGGCTAAGTAATCGGCCTCCCAAAATGCCCTCTCCTCTGGCCAGGCCTTGCTGCGACACCAGCAGCCAACTTCTTCCTCTATGCTTTATCAGAGGATGGGTGGCTCTACGGACGTGGTTGGTGCCCTGTTCTCTTCCCCTCAGCCTTTACCGTTCCTAGCAGGCCAGCCCTCCCTCCACCTGCCAGCGCCACATCGCTTTGCTGAAGGCTCTCTCTGATGGCCAGAGGAAGCCCACATGCAGATGACAAGCTGCAAGCACTGAGGCATTAAGGTCACCTCCCTGTCCCTACCAGAAGCTGCCCTTAGTCAATGACTCTTGAAGCTTGGGGTATAAGTACCCCAGCGCCCTGACACCTTGGCGGGGATAGCTCCGAGATGTTCGACCTACACCGTCTCCCACGGGTCCCCATGCGCTGGGCTTTAGCTGCCCAGAGTGGTCATAGGCTTGGCGACGGTCCCTTCGGAGGCTCTTTTCCCTTCCCTTCCCTTTCTCATTTCCCCCATTTCCCCGCAGCTGTCTCCTGGGACCACTTCCTTACTAAAGTCCTCTGTGCTGCTTCTGGGGGAAACCAAGCAGACTGTTTTATGGAATCTTCCTATTTAAAAAAAAATCTACTTCCTAGAGTCATTTTTTTTTTTTTTAGATTTTTTTATTCACAAGCCTTCTCTGACTTTACCTCATTCGTTGAGTATGTGATTTCCTTCTTGTTTCAAGGAACGAAGTGGTTGGGTCAAAATGTTTTAAATATGTGTTTGCCATCTCTTGTCTTTCATTTGGAAAATGTTGTCTATTGCTGAAATTGTAGCTGCCATTACCTTACCCTACACTGTGGAGGTTTTCTCACTTTTTTCAAAAGGCGTTAATTCTTTCCCTTTTAAAATACAAACAGTACAATTAAATCAAGCAGCATTATTTCAAGTGTGATAAATAATCATAGGCAAAAGTATTTTTTAGATGGCATCTATGGAAAGCCATTTTTATTTTCTCCATCTTCACTCTTTGTTTATGTCTACATGTAATTTGCAGGGTGCGATGTCTGTGGATTCTATCACAGATCTTGATGACAATCAGTCTCGACTGCTAGAAGCTTTACAACTCTCCTTGCCTGCCGAGGCTCAAAATAAAAAAGAAAAAGCCAGAGATAAGAAACTCAGTCTGAATCCTATTTACAGACAGGTCCCCAGGCTGGTGGACAGCTGCTGTCAACATCTAGAAAAACATGGTAAGCAGACTTATCTGTCGGCAAGCACGTACTAAAGACTTTCATCGATTCAGGCATCATTCATTTAAGCACCCATTTTTATTCTGCGTTCATTCGATCGATCTCTGGGCCAAAGTTTTCTTTGTGAAGATAGCTGAGTGTTTGCTTAAGAGATTACTGAGTTAACCAAGATTTGGGGGGAGAAGAGATCCACTTGATGACATCAGATTGCTGAGACCCCAAGAGTCCTCAGAGGTGACCCTGGAGGTCAAGAAGTTTAGGGGAAAGCAAGACCTTTGGACTGGGTCTGTCCCCAGAGCCCCCATCAAACAGAGCGGGGCCACTTTTATCTTTTTTGTCCTTTAAAGTTATTCATAAGGCTTTCTTCAAAACATAAGATTCCAGCTTCTTTTTTTAAAAAAAGATTTGAAAACCATTTCTTAAGCGAATAGAAAATCCATAGCTTTTTTAAATACATAGTTTTTGACAACAGGTTTCTATATAGCTATTTGCATTTTTGCAGAAGGACGTCCACTTAAAATGTCTTCATGATGACCCTTATAACTACTCAGTTCCAGTTAAGATGTTGACTTAAAAATACTGTACAGTTATTTTTAAATGTTACTGAAATTTAGACTTGGCTCATCAAACTGCCATTTCCATAATGTAAATTTGTGTGCTATAGTGTTAGCATATATTTTATGGACATGAGAAAATCTCTTAATTGCTTCTTTACCATATAAATAATATGCTCATTGTAATAAAGATAAAAAAGAAGCAGAAAGCAAAGAAAGTTCTGAGGCTATTACGTAGATGTAAATACTATCAATATTCTCATTTATTTCTAATAAAATGGAACTTTATTAAAAATTATTAAGAGTATATCGAAATCTCTTAATCAACTCATTTTATATGGAAATCACTTGACAAAATATGAGTGACTTAATATGCTTTGAAATTTTGTTTATACAAAACTTTAACATATATGTGTGCACGTGTGTGTGTGTGTGTGTATCTGTCTCTTCTTGGAAGGTTAACCGGAGGACAAGGTAAAGGTCTTAGTTATTTTGAATTCTCAAGTTAGTATCATAACACAATGTAGATGTTCAATAAATATTGTTTGAGCAGAATTGGTTTTAAAAATAGCTTAGCAACTAAAGAGTTCAGTACTTTGAATATGTAAATTCAGCTTCAATTTCACTATGAGGTAGAAAAAGAGCCACATGCTTTTGTAATTATAATTTTTTCCTATAAAGTATGTAGGGAGTGAACTGTAAGCATTTTAAAGAATTCAAAACAAGAAAATTCTACTCCAATCGTACAAAAATCCAGTGCTAGGTTTGAGTAACTGCTTTCATAAAAGAAAACTTGGTATGTCTTTTTATTTTCTGTTTGAAAATAAATTCCATTTAAGCTTATTTTAAAAAACCAAACAACAACAAATGGCAGTTCACTTTCTTTTTTTGGAATAAAGTGCAGTTTAGGGCTTAAAGGAAAGACGGTAACCTGGGTGATCTCTCAAGGCTTTGACATTCTATTCCACGTTTTCATGTCATTTAAACGAAATAGCTCTAGAAAAATAAGAGACGTTCAAAATCGAACAGATATCATCTTAGTCACTGTAAACCAATGGATAAAGAACAAACTTCAAAAAACAATTCTTTTATAAGACTTTATTTGCCAGTTTTTGAAATGGGTAGCAAAGAGTTTGATTCACTTTAGCCTTATAAATATTTATCAAAGATCTTTTCATTCTCTTCAAAATTGGTCTCGGACAATGATCTAGGCTCCATCTATGTTTGCGTACATCACTCTTCCCCACTTATTTCTCACCCATAGCAATGCTTTCTATATTATTAGGTCAAATTCCTTAAGATTTCCAATTTCTAAGAAGCACACATTAAAAAAAAAATAACCTAGACAACATCACGAAGAGTCATATTTCTGAGAGTTATATTTCTGAGATTTAGGCTGAGTTCAGGGTCGGGCCTCCTGCTTATTATGCTTGTCCTTGTTACTTGAATTCCCTAAGCCTGAGATTCAGGCACTCTGGGTCTAGTTTTCATTTCAGTTTCTGATGAAAAGGAGAGAAATGTGATCACGTCGATTTCTAGGACAGGACACAGTAAAGTCACATTTCTTTGCCTTTTTTTTTTTTTATGTACACTTGTTTTTATCAGTGACTGTCTTAAGCCAAGGTTACTGAATGCCTAGACTGTTTCTTCTCTTTGAGGAAAATCACTGTAAAGCTTATGTCAGAGAACAGCATTGCCTGTCTGAAGGCTGTCATTTGCTCTACCTAAAAAAAGTAAATAAGTAATTATAAAAACTTAAAATGAATTATTAGCTATTGAGATATATAGGAATTATAGCAATTGATCACTAACTATTTTTTTAAATCTCAGTCATTTTTCCCAAACAGAAAAGTACTATAATCGAGTACATAGAAATGGGCATTTTGGAACAGCCTGGAGGAATCCAGCCAAACGAAGAGTCCCACCTGTGTAGAAAATGCCCTTTTGTGACATCTCACTTATGTAGAAATGTCAACTATTTGGAAACCATCAGAAAATAAGAAAATAAATGTGGCCAAAATTAAAAAAATTGCCAAGACCTACTACTAAATTAAAATTTTCTATTTTGCACGAAGAAGACTCACTCAGTTAAGTGAGATCCTATTTCTCTTTATATAATAGTCGATGCCAGGTATGATCCTGAGTTATTTTATCTGTATTAGTTAATTGAATTGTTGTATAACTTTTGAGGCGGATACTTATTATGCTCATTTTGCAGATAAAGAAGTATAATTATGGATTTGATTCTAATAGCTTGATTATCCTGTTTTCAAGCTCCCGGAGAGGTAGAAATAATAAATTAGGCTGGGGGTTAGACTCGGTTATGGGGCAAATGCATCAATAGCAGCAACAATGAGGGTACAGACATCTTTTGAAAACAGATGCAAAGCAAAATCCCACCCAAGAGCAGAGCACCAAGATAAGTAGCCTCTCACCATGATTCTCTCAAATTACTCTGGAAATTCAGGACACCACTTATAACATATCAAAGAGATAAGTGCGGTATTTATGGATGTTATCTTTTCTAACTAAAAAAACCTGGAAAACCAACTCAAAAAGTCTTATACTTAATACACAATGGGGCAAGACCATAATGTAAATATACAAAAAGATATCCATTTCCTATATAAGAACAATAATCATTTATGTACTGTTCTGATAAAATAATTCATTCATATTAATATCAAAAATGTAATATACCCAGAATATCTGTAATAAGAAGAAATGTGTATGAAGAAAACTGCAAATCTTTACCGAGAGATATAAAACATGACTTAGTCAGATTAAGATGCTTACTTTATTTCTGGATGAAAGAAATGGTATAAATATTTAAATTCTTTCCAATTTAAACACATCTCGTACCAGTCAGAGCTTTTTCAGTGGCAAGACGGAGGGACCCAGATAAAACTAGCTTAAGCAAAGCACCCTCCCCCATTTCTATTTTCATACTTGAAGTCTGAGTTTGACATCTAGATTTAGGCACAGCTGGGGCCAGGATTCAAATGATGCCATGAGGGCATCAGTCTGTTTGCTGATTTTACTCTGAGACCAGCTCTCTTCATGTGGCTACAAAATGGCCGTCGGCACTCCAGTCTGGCATCGCCCTTCTAATTAATTATCCCAAATGATCCACCAATGAAAGAATAAATGTAGATGATGAGCATCAGCGGCCATATTTAACGGCTTACACAGGAAAAGGAGGACCATTCAGACATTCTGTGCCCCGGAAGAGAGTACATCATACCTCTTAGGAAGTACTCTTGCCCCCCAAATCAAACCTGGATCAGAGAAAACTCTGTCTCTAATTTTCTCTCCAGAGG
>NW_006431911.1:1375050-1409088 GCF_000325575.1 Pteropus alecto
GAAAGAGGAACACATAAATGATACCACAGTGTCCAAGTCCAGACGGTGGAGAGATCTCTAGCAGGAAACCTATGCTTTTTCCTCCTCAGACCAATTCCAAGGCGAAAATGCAGAGAGGAGACGTTCAGTGACTAAAAGGCGCGTCAACCTATCACAGTTTCTGAACCTTCTGTGAACATCGATTGGAAATGTAATGATTTTAAGGAACTTCTTAGTTTTAAGATACCTAATTTTTTAGAGCAGGATCTCTCAACCTCGGTGCTACTGACATCTTGGGCTGGTTAACTCTTTTGTATGCATCGATCCTATAATCTCACTTCTAGGACGTGATCGTAAGAAAATCAGAAATGTGAAGTAAGATCTATGTACAGAGTTGTTCATGATAGGGTCATCTAGAATACAGAACCAGTCCAGGTGTGTCTGGGGGAACTCTATGCCTCTCATAGGGGAATATGAAGTGAGTCGTGGCACATTCATACAATAGACTATTTTGCATTCATCTTAAATTCATCTTAAATAACATTTATAAGGACTTTTTACTGGCATAAAAATTCTTATGGCATTTTTTCTCTCTCTCTGTATCTATTTATCTATACACACACACATATACATAATCAAGCTCACACTATGTGTGTGTGTGTGTGTGTGTGTGTTTGTGCATGTGTGTGTCTACATAGAGAGAGAGAGAGAGAGAAAGGGAGAGAGAGGGAGAGAAGACTGGATAGAAATAAACCAAAATATTTCTACATCAGGTACATGTTTTAATTATGATCAGCAAAACAAGAAATACCTTTTTTAAAAATTGACCAAGAGCTAAAAGTTCATATAAATTTCATATTGAAGTAATTATTCTGAATGAGAGAACTCGTTATGTTATTTTTCTCATATGGAGGTGTGGGAATACGTAATATCACATGGAAAATTTTTCATCAGAAATGTTCGGTGTAAAACAACCTGGTGCTTATAAGGCTAAGCTGTGGGTACCTGGAGAATATAGTGGGGGCCACATGCGCATTCGTGCATGCTGTCAAGTTGCTGTTGCTCAGCGCAGTGCCGGCCTTCTGTTCTATTTCTGTTTTGATTTCCTCCAGAGTTTCAAACCATAAAACAAGACTATTGATTTTGTTTGCTTATTTGCAGGCCTCCAGACAGTGGGCATATTCCGAGTTGGAAGCTCAAAAAAGAGAGTGAGACAAGTAAGTAAAAAGTGAAGATTATATTGTCTGTTTCACTTGACTTTCAATTGAATTACCTCGTGCCAAGTTCAAGCTTATGCACATTCATTTCGGAATATCTTTTCTGTGTCCTCCAGCCAATTATAGTATAATTGAGTCCCAAGAGGTAAAAGACAACAACTCAGAAGCCCAGAAAGGTTGCGATGGAGTTAGGATCAAACACTCAAAAGCAAACGTCCAGACGTGTCCTTGGTGTGTACGGCCAAACAAAACTAATTTATAAATAACTTTCTGAAACCGTAAAAGCAGGAGATTCAGAGAGTACCTAATTAGTAAGTGATAAGAAATAGAAAACAGTTGTATAGCAGCCATTTTCACTAAAATGCAATGTGAATAATGCCATTAATATTATCTTCATGTAAGATGCTATGTTTATGGCTTTACTTTCTTGAAAATAAATAATTGTTATGAAGTGTCCGTGGAACCATTGATCCCCAGTTCATTTTTCATATAGAGACTGTGCCCTGGGACTCCTTCAGCACTCTGTGACATTCTTGAGACAGAAGTTTGATGTTAGAGCTTCAGGAATAGGTTCCTGTGATCAGGCAGGTGTCTGTGTTCATGATGGCTTCATAAAAAGGAAACCGTCCTTTGAGAGAAGAACTCATTTGTTGGCTAAAAGAAAATTAAAATGTTATTTTCCTTTTGTTGGTTCCAACAGAAAGAAATAAGGACGTCACCAACTCAAAAATGAAGCCAAATCAAAATAATTTTTAGTTGGATGAAGCTGAAGAAATGATATTTGTTCATACTCTTGAAACTAACTGAAATCTGTCTCTTTTTTGTCAAGATAAGAGGGGCTTTTGGAGGAAGTATGTTTTCTCTTTGGTTCGTTGGTCGATATTTTATTTTTAATAGTCACGCAAAAGACTATTGAACTCTATTTAACATTTCGCAACAGGACTCAGGAAGAAACGCAGTTTAGTAACATTTCTTAAGCCTCTCACCTATGCGGAATTGCAGAATATTTTCACAAGCGTTGTCTCATTGAATCTGCCCACCAGCTGTGAGAGTAGCCCCTTTGAACCACTTCTTTTGAGAATTAGAGAGATTAAGAAACTTAAGATCACTCAATGTAGCCAGCGTCAGACTCAAGATGAGTGTTAAGTTCAGGATCATGCAATTTAGACCATGCTCTTTCCATGGTCCATTCTTACTGCATATGTGTGTGCTCAGAAAAGAAACGTGGTGTGTATGAATGATCACAGATAGGAGTGGAAGGCTGAGGAGTTGCCTGGAATCGATGAGTGATCCAGGGGCAGTCACGGGCATTCTCATCAGATGGACAGGTGGCGAGTGTCAGAAATGACTTCTCTGTCATATGTGGATCCACCGAAGGAAAACCTTTGCATGGAGATTATCTAATAAAAATATGATTGGTGCTTATTTAGACTTAGATTTCAAGTATGAAATATGCTCTAACTCACCATGTTATCTTGTTATACCCCTTCTTAGCACCCTACACTTTTCTTTCAGAATAATTGCCACAATATTGGGGGTTAATTTATCATTTGTCGCCGATACATAAGAGGTTGAGCTGTCAGCGATGAAAGTCGGATGCAGAGTTATGACTCCGTTTTTCTTGCTCTTGTGTTTTCCTGTTGCTATAAATGCTAATAAACCTAGTATAATGATTCGAGGCAGAGAATCCTTCTGGGAGCTGTTAGTAAGGCTGCTTTGACAAATCGAAGACAGTTTTTATTTAGTTATCGTCATCTTTCAAGTCTTAGTCACGAATGGCTCATCGGGATTTTTAATTTCGTTGCCTGCAGAAAACTCTTTTTGCTTTCTTGTTGAGTATTTCTCTAAAATGTCAAAATTCCAACGTGGTAGGACGGCTGACATGCAAAACTGCTGTATAATAGATTCATTCCTCCCTTCCACATTTACAGTTGACCTAACCCCTTAGCTCTTTTTCCCAACCTTCTGGATGTCGTTATTGAGCCCTTCTGCTTGCATCATTGATGATAAACCCACAGATACGTTTATTCGATTATATATATATAGATATATCTATCTATCTATCTATCTATCTATCTATCTATATAGATAGATATATAATTATCTGAATGATGGTATATATAATGTTTTCAACACTTCAGGCTCCCTTTTGCCCCCTCAAATTTTGCCTATTCTTGAGCTAGATTTAAGTGGAGCTATATCTCAAATACTTTTCCTTAGCTGACTTCTTTCACTAAATATTAGCTCTATGAGATTTACCCATGTTTTTGAGTGTTCCAGTATGTTCCAGTGTTCCTAATACGTTGGGCCAGGTTGCATAGACTCTGTGCATCAAGGCGACACGTTGTTTGCTTCTCCTCATTGGGTCTGCATGACCTTAATACCAGATGCCGCAAGTCACCGCCCTTCTTTTGCTGGGCACTGAACGTAGAGGTATGGTGTTATGAAGTTGCCAGTTGAACTGTTATTTTTCCAGTTACGTGAGGAATTCGACCGTGGGGTTGATGTCTCTCTGGAGGAAGAGCACAGCGTTCACGATGTGGCTGCCTTGTTGAAGGAGTTCCTGAGGGACATGCCAGACCCCCTTCTCACCAGGGAGCTGTACACAGCTTTCATCAACACTCTCTGTGCGTACTCCGGCCATTAGCAGGGACGTGACCCTGAATTACCGCTATGTCCGGCGCCCCCATCAAAACTTTGTGCTTGTTTTGTCCTTATTTCTTCGACTCTGATGAGTGGGCTATTTGGGGAATTTTCTAATATTTACCCTGGGGAGAATTAGCATGAAGAAAGTTGCAGTAGGACAAATGGAAGTAGCCAAGAAGAATTTGGGATGCTTTCAGATGACCCTAGAATAGTACAAAGTGCCATACGTTGATGCTTTGAAGTAACGGCAAGAGTTCACATTGAGCCTGGGACTGAAAATGAGTTTGCATTTCTGGTACAAGGAAGGAGGGAGTCACAGGAACCCAGAGTGAGAAAAGGAGGCAGGCAACATTCCATCGAAGCAGGATGGCATAGCCCAGTGCCGAGACTTTCACTATGGCTGCTTCAGGGCTATAGACACACATGCCATGGAGAAGATGAAGGCAGAAGGGGGGAGGAATAGGCCAGAGCTGTGTCAGCCTCCAGACAATTCTTCCTCCAATGCTGCAATTCAAATCAGACTACAGAAGAGAGAGAAGACACTGTCATACCGTGTCTTGGCTGTTGACAACCAAAAGCCTATTTCTTGCTCAACAGAAAAGAGCCTGAAATCTGGTTTTTAAAAATTCGATCTGCAAAATGTTTACCACTTCTCGGTCCTTGTTAGTAAATATCTATCAAAAGTGAAAGAGTGCAGTCCATAAGGTGAACGATGAGTAATGCCAGGGCAAGGAGGAAGAAGAAAGTCAGAGAAAGGATGCTACCTCTTTAATCTGGATTATAACGCTTGGCCTAGATGTTATATTTCTATTTCTCCAGGTCTACTTTATCTTTCTATCTCTCATAGAACCTTGCTATTAAATTGCTAAGTCAATGGGAGAGTGGATGAAATGTAACTTACTCTGATGATCCATTCTGACGACCATTGAGAGGGGGCCTCTCCTCCGAGCCTGAATGGTGCGAGTTTCCCTGTTTACTTAGAGCACCTCTTTTTGCCTCGCTCAGTGCTGCAGCCAGAGGAACAGCTGGGCACCTTGCAGCTCCTCATCTACCTTCTACCTCCCTGCAACTGCGATACGCTCCACCGCCTCCTGCAGTTCCTCGCCATCGTCGCCAGACACGCCAATGACAACATCAGCAAAGACGGGCAGGAGGTATGCACCCCTCTGCTGCTGCAGATGCTCTGACTTTTCCTTCTTCCTGTTTTAAAAGGGCACTCTGTCGATTTGGTCAAACGTTTCACCTGGAAGAAATGGCATCTTTCCTTTCCCCATCCACCTGTCTATGTAGGAAGAACTAATGCCGGGTTTGCTCTGGAGGGACAGTTCCTAAAAGCACATAGGCCACTAACCTCTTATGTTTCAAGGATGCTTCTAAAGGAAGCTGTCATTTTCCACTGTGATGCTTTATTGAATTTCCATTTGTGTGAGGAAAACAAACAATGAGCTACAGAGTACTCACAATCATGAAAAAAATGGAGTAATGGAGATGGGGGGAGATTGCTGTCCTTGTCACTAATTTGATCTGCTTCTTTAACCTGGAGCCAAAATGTGATGTCGCCTCTTTATTCTTCCAGTTCGTTCTTGGAGCTCCCATCTACCCTAGAGCTAGACGTCTGGGATCTTCCTTTTGAGAAATCCTTTCTCTCCTTAACCACTACCCCCCAAATAGGGACTGCTCAATGCATCGGAAGGCCAGTCCTGCTTCCAGATCAGGTGTAGAAGGAACTGGAAGGTCTCATCTGCCGAACATTGCCAGTCATCTTGATGCCACATGGTGTCAACTGTGGAATGTCCATTAACGACGTTCTTGTTGGACCTGGTCCCCACTCAGGCCCTACCGTGTCTGCCCCATCTGAGTTCTTAAGCTCTGGTTCACTTTGGTCATGGTCACGCACTTCAAGGTGATTTTAGGTTTCGCCCTTGGACAAGTGAGAGGCTGGCATCAATTTTAGGTGCCCCTTTAGCAAGGAACCTCTTTAATCTTTACCTTAACAAGAGACCTATTTCTCTTTCTGATACAATACAGTAATACTTCTCCTTGACCTTGGATTTCCCAGGAGATCTTAGACTTTTTAATAAGCTAACGCGCATTGTAAATCATCAAGAAGGAGCCAAAGGCATTCCAAACTTAACCACAAACTTATTTTTTTAAAAAAACCCTTGTTGAGCAAAACTCAGCTCTATCATGGATTCAATCTGTGTTTGCCAAATTTCTTTTCCAAAAGTCCTGGTCGTGTATAATTTTTTTTTTTTTTTTTTTACTTTAATCCAGAAAGGCAATTCCACATTTCTTTTTCTCCCTGTCATAATGAGAATGGAACTTTCCTGAGTTAGCCCTTCATCTCCATAGCAGTTATAATTAGTGAAACCTCTGCTGGCTTCAGGTTTCATAACATGGCACTGATGGCTTATTTCAGCAGACACAGCTCTTTGATGGATACGCTATAATTCTCATAATTGTTAAGTAGTTATATTACCCACCTGGGTGTCTTCCTTTATCGATGGAGATATAATAGAAGCTGTCGAATCAGCTGCCTAATCATTGGGTAAAGACAGAGCCCTGTCTGTGTTTCTAGGTATTTCAGTTGCTCTCTGGCGTTTCTTAAGTACTATGTGAGAAGGAAAAAGTCGGGTCTTAGGCAATTAAGAAGGCATTGAGGAGAGCACAAAGTCCAACTGAACTCAGTCTTGCTTTTTTTAGAATCATGTTCAGACACGCTCTTTCAGTCCCAATACTGAACAGGACTCCTTCGCCTCTGCCGAAGAGAAGGAGATATTCCCGGATAGGTACATACACAACTGAGCTGAAATACTAGCTATCATTGATGCGTGTCCTACCATGTGCCAGCTATTACATATTATAGTCAGTCCTCCATTACATAAGAGAGATGTCATTGTCCCCGTGTTTCAGAGGTGGAAAGTGAGGGCTAGAGGGGTTAAATCACATACCCAGTATCCCACAGGGAGCATCCACTTGTGATCATGCAAGTTGTATATTTGCGCGTTTCACAACTCCGGTGGAGGCGCCATGTACATCATAGTCACTGTAGATGTACAGAGATATGAGGACAGTATCCCAGTGAGTGGAAGGCAGTAAAATATCTTGAGGAAGAGGCTCCTTTTTCTAATTTACACAAAATTGTCATGTTGGGTACTGGTTAGGTCGATCCTGTGACTACTAAATTCCCAGCTGTGCCTCAAACCCAAACCAATCTAACTTACTAAGAATGGAAATATAGAATAGGAAGTAGAAAAGATCTACTAGTCTAGTTCAGGTTTAAATTCAGAGTTTCTCAGCCTCCATATGATTGACATTTGAGACTTGGTAATTCTTTGTCCTAGGAGCTGCCCTGTGCACTGTGGGATGTGCAGCTGCAGCATCCTTGGCCACTACTCACTTGATGCCAGTAGCAACTCCTCCCGCAGCCCTAGTTGCAACAAACAAAAGTGTCTCTTGACATTGCTAAGTATCTTGTGGGGGCAACGGGGCGGGGGGCAGAGTCACCCCTGGTCGAGAGCACTTGGTAGCTTTATAACTCACTATCCATGCATGTGTCCTTGGAGAGCTCTATTAACCTTCCTAAACTTGAGTTTCTTTATCTGAACTTCGAGAATACGAATTCTTCAACTGGCACTGTGCAATGGTTGGGAAGACTAGTTACTATAAGGAACGTGAAAATATCCTGGTAACAACAAAGTCATACAGGGAAGAGAGAGATTACAAGGGTTTCTAGACAGTCTCGACCTAAACCTTGAATCAAAATGAAGGGTTAGTAACCAAAAATTAAAGCAGCTGGAGAAGTATGAGGAGAGCATTGCTCCTGTGAAATGGTTAAAAATTACAGGAAAGCAAGCAGCCCGTGCGGCCATCTTGGATTGGAGTAAAGGCCCTGGAGTGGGAAAGTACTGATGAGGTATGAGGGGGAAATGGGGCCATGTTCATAGAGTAACGAACGCCTGATTCTTTTAGGTTCTGAATCTTTGGAAGGACTCCACTAAGGTGATATACCCGTGTTGTAGATTGGTTAGAGACAGGGAGGGAGAGAGGTAGGAAGCTTTTGTATGAATGTGGAAAATAGCAATTGACATTTAAAATGTTTCCATGTAAGAATGACCTTGTTATTTGAATCACATATATCTTGGGCACCTACCCTGAGTTCTTCTAAACCAGTGAGCGTTGTTCAGGAATTTTCTAATTACTGTTCCTGGGATGCTGTGGCATCTAAGAGATGGAGGCGGGGAAAACACAAGGCGAATGTAGAATTGGAGAATGCAGTACAGAGTCCCTGCAGAACTTCAGAGAAGTGAGGAATGTGAACCAGAAAAGTTAGGAATGGCTTCGTGAAGGAGATTGAATTTAACCTACACATCAACGGGTGTGTGGGGATTGAGCGAAAGGGCGCCTGGGGGATTGAATAAACAGACCACGTCAGCGTCGCATAGGGATGGGAGTTAGCACCCTTCTGGTGCAACTTAAGAGTAGAGGAAGAGGAATGAGAGAAAGGTTCTTTGTTTATCACTTTTTCAGTTGGTTTGGCATGAGCAGGTAGAGGATACAGAACAGGCAGTCTGGAGTGAGGCAAAAATTGTAAAATACGATGAAGAAACGAAGCAGTTTTCAGGTTTTTGTTTTACCTTTTGTTAATTTGTGTTAGATGTGTTATCTTTTTTTAGGATAGTTGTCATGGATTGGAACATGGGACAAAATTGAATCAGAGCATCAAGAAGTTTGGAGCGTCACAAAGGCCCTGCCAGCACCTTGCTACATAACCTTGTATTTTTAAAATAGAGGAAGAGGAAGGAAAACAGAGACAGGGTGGGGGAGGTCTGAGCTTCCTCCTTGATCAAATGAACATGATATTTCCTTTCTAATAGCTGCTTAAAATTCAATGCATTATTAACTAATGGGATCTTAAAGGAGTCTAAAGGAAGAGTGAGAAAAATCATTGATTAGTCAATCAATCAGTGCCTATCTTGGGAAAAGTAGCGGTATTTTATCAAATCGTGGTGTTTTCTGTCTTGCGTTTGTTTTGTTTTATTCCATTTTGTCTAGTCTGCTATTTGCTTTGCTCCTTAGGGGGATAAAGAAATTCTCAAAGTAAGAAGGATTTCATTTCTTCTAGAAAGAACATTGCAGGAATATAATTAAAGTTTTTCAGGTTGTCCCAGGACCCTCCGGCATTACGTGGAAAATGCGATGTGAATATGCACTTTTTGGTGAAAGAGTTTGTAGCTTGCCTTTAGTTTTCAGAGAGCCTGTGAGGCAGTAAAGAAGTTAGAACCACCAAGTAGAGGCGGGATTGCTGACCTTTAAGGAAGTCCACGCCTCCAAGAAGTGGGAGGTTGGCTTTGGGACTGAAGCGGGACAAGTGCCTTGCTCTCCTCATCCCCGTCCCGGCCTCGCTTGGCAACCAATTGTCACGTTTCCCCATGCTATGACAGGGTCTGCCGCTCAAGAGCAAACGGTGGGAGGTGCAGGGTAGTGATGAAAAGCGTGGCGCTGCCTGAAGTCAGGCCACCAGCTTCGCTTCTCAGTTCCATCGCCTTCCGACTCTGGGCTCTGGGTGTCACTTCCCCGTCTGTAAAAATAAGGGCGACAGCGAGTTTATAGAGAGAAAGAATTGAAACAGCCTGTGGAAAGCCCTTAGCCTAGTGCCTGTACATGCTAAACTTTTAACAAATGTGAGCTATTCATATTAGGTTTAGAAACGATCTAGAATGCTTATTTAGTAGAGATAAAACGTGTCCTTGAATTAGCTGGCTAATAATGAAATAATGAACCGATCCCAAGTGTACATTTCATTCCCCAGACATAGTCATATATACGCTGAGACATGGGCAGCGAGGGTGAAAGCTGTCGTGAACAAGTCTCCAATCTGAAAAATAGTAAAACAAAAACAAAACAAAACAGCGTTAACAAACCACAGCAGCGTGGTCTGCAGCTGGAATCTCTGTGCGATTTTACAGACGGATCGTATTGCATTCCCAGAATAGCAACACAAGGAGAGAGCGGAAACAGAGTTCTGGGTCGTCCTTATACTAAACAGTCTTTTAAAAGAAAACAAAATCTTCTATTTGTTTATGTTTAAAAAATGAGAAAACTTTCATGGATGGATTTGAAAATGGCACGTATTTCATTTTAGCCTTAGCCACGAATTTGCAGGAATGAAAAATAAAATGAAAACTTGTCAAGTCCTATATCACTGAAATAAAATAGAGAGAAAAAATAATTGAACAGTCATACATACATAAAGGGCACTTTCTGGAAAACTCCCAGTGTTTACCGCATGAAATCGTTTTACTGGTGGCAAAGCAGAAAACGACCTCGCATTCTAAAAATAACGCCCCCCTCAAAAAAACTTAAATCATTTCTTCAATTACGAAAATAATTAATTAAATACAAAATAAAATAAATAAAAAATTAAAATAAAAAAATAACTAATAAAAATAACGCCCCCCATGTGTCGTGCTGGGGTTGCAGGGCCAGGGAGCCACCAGCTCAAGGCTCCGCAGGACGAGGGCGGGACTCTGGAAGCTTTGCCTTGGCTGTGAGTTAGGACTCTTGAATTCTACGTCGTGCACCCAGGCGCCTCTCAAAGGCTGTGCGGATCTTCTCAGGCAAAGGGTCCCCACCAAAAGCCATGGTTCCCATATTTATCCAGGAATTCCTAGATTTTCAACAGCAACAGAAGAATACAAATTTGCCTACACCAGTGGTTCTCAACCAGGGGCAATTTTGCCCCACAGGAGACATATGGCAATGACTGTCACCTGGCCCTTGCCTGCCTTTCTTGCACAACCCTCTGCCATACCGAGCTTCCTAGGGGGCCTTAAGGCAACGGTCTCCAACCTTTTTGGCACCAGGGACTGGTGCTCTTATGAGAATCTAACGCCTGATGATCTGAGGTGGAGCTGAGGCGGTGATGCTGGCGCTGGGGAGCGGCCGCAAATACAGACGAAGCTTCCCTCGCCAGCTGCTCACCTCCTGCTGTGCGGCCCAGTTCCTGACAGGCCACTGACCGGTACCGGTCCATGGCTCGGGACTTGGAGAACCCTGCCTTCGAGTATTTTACATGTTTCTGTCTTTGCATATGGTGTTCTCACCACTGTGAAATTGCCTTCTACCTCAGCTCCTCTGCTTTTCAGCTTAGCAAACTCTGTTCTTCCTTCAAGGGTTTGTGCAAATATTGCCACTTCTTTGGAATGTCCCTTGGGCCTCCAGAGTTGACAGCTTCATATTTTATATTCACTACTTATAATTGATAAGTTTATTTACACTCTAGAATGTGAAATCCTTTAAAATAAGGATGTGTTATGATCATCGTTGGGGAAAAAAAAATTTTCTGTGTAATTCCATTCATATAAAAGTTTAAAAAGCAAAACTAATCTATGACAATAAAGATCAGAATAGTGGTTGCCTCTTGGAAGAGTCTATAACTTATATCTATGCACTTTTAAATATAAATTATACCTCAATAAAAAAAAAAGAATAAAAGAAGGTGTCTATTGTTTTCTTCTTCCCAGATTAATAACGCATTATTTATTTACCCATTTTTTTTCACTGCCCTGCTTCTTTTGAAAAAGATTTGAGGTGACTTACAAAGATGTATTGTGTTGAACTGTATTTATAAGTGAAGAAATCTGGGTGATACTAAAATGAGGCCACAAAATAAGATGAAATCGGACGTGAGGGTAGTCCTCGGCCTTAATGTTAGGGAGTCCTGTGCGCTTCCTAGGGGCGAACTGTGATTAGAATCCATGAAAAATGCCTATGGTGGGTGCTGAGTGGATGGATTCATAGAATGATGATGGATTGACGGATGAAGAAATAGATGAATGGATGGTTGGTTGGACGGATGGATAAGTTGATAGATGAATGGTTGGTTGGATGGATGGATAAATGGATAGATGGGCATCAATATTTTTTTGAAAGCGGACAGAATAGACATTTTATATAGTACCAGTTTCACAATAAATGACTTAGACTTGTAAAATTTTACTCAGTATGCTATTGAAATGACTGCTGCACAATGAGCTTCAATCAAAGAGATGAAGCAAAAGGAAAATGATGGCGCCCCTCATGGGTACCGCCGAAGATGATGGCGTCCTTACAGGAAAAGGAAAAAAATGAAAGGAAAAAAGGTTCCATTGATTACTGGACCACTCAGCATTTCGAAAAGCAAAAAATAACAATAATTCTTATATTCTCTGCTCCTATAGGTCACTGGGAACAAAATGACATCTCTGAACTTGGCCACCATATTTGGACCCAACCTGCTACACAAGCAGAAGTTATCAGACAAAGAATTCTCGGTGCAGAGTTCAGCCCGCGCTGAGGAGAGCACAGCCATCATTGCTGTGGTGCAGAAGATGATTGAAAACTATGAAGCCCTGTTCATGGTAGGTGGCCCTTCTTTGGCAGGGCATCTCAGTAGACTGCCTATTGATCGATGGCCTTTTGGTGGCATAATGAAACTCAGTCACACTGCCCTCTGTTCTATAGTGCTGGTGATTGAATTCACCGGAAGCCAGTCAGTTTCAATAGGAGTAGAAATTTACAACCTATGATATCACTCTAAGTTTGTGATTCTGTGTTTAATCAAATATGTTCAAATCACAAAGTTTATTTCGTTGTCCTCTAAACAATGGTCACGTTTTAGACTCATTTAATTATTCATATAGCATTGCCTTTGCTCAAAATATTGATAAAATCCTTTTTTTGGAATTATATATGGCCCTCTTGAATTCATATATTCATAACCATCTTCAGAGATGGCACCTCCTCCAAGATCAATATTGGCGTCTTACCTCCTCCGTGAAGCTTCACCTGTCTTTCCTGTGTCCTTCTCATGTCACTTTCTCATGTCATTTCTGTTCCTTGAACCCCATTACTGTTCTTACCGATGTTTATCTTAACATTGCACTATAGTCATTTATGACTATTTCCCCTAGTACATTATAAACACATTTAAAACATGGGCTGTACCCTTGTTATCTCTTCTCTGTATCCTCTGTACACTTTTGAGACGCCCTTCGTCTGGCAGGCACTCAGTAAATATTTTTTTGATTTGTATTGAATTACCAGTTCCTGTTTTCCTTCAAAAAACTGCATTGCTTGCTCCAACTTCCCTTGAAACATTAGAACAAATGCCAACTCTCTTCTATTTCTGTTCACCACTCATATTGCTTGTCAAAATTTACAGGAAATTCGTCCATGTTTCTTCTCTCGTTTCTCTAGTGTCAATGTGCAAACACTCCCCATAAATCTTACTCATTCCACTAGAGCCTTTTGTGTTTTCTTCAACCAAGTGTGCTAGTTCCCTCTTTTAAACCTCCTTAATATTTTGTCTATATTTGTCAAGTGCCTTGCATTATATTTATTTCCAAATCTGTCTAATACCAACTACTTTTTATAAATTTGAGAGCCAGTGATTTTCAATCTTTTCCCTCTGTGTCTTACCTATGTGATCGTGACCTAGTAATTCAATACTTGATAAGCATCCATTTCAGCTTTCATGAAATGAGAAAAATAAAAATATGACCAGGGTGGTTCCCAGAACCATTTGATAAGTGAAAGTATTCTGCAGACTGTAAAATTCGATGCAAATGGTAGGTAATAATTACATAAATTAACCAGTATGAGCTGGCTCAAATCTCAGTACTTCAACACAACAGACATAAATATCTTGTTGACAAATAGTCTAATCAGATGTTTGGTTGTCAGCCTTCCGGGTGGTGATTTAGGGACCCCAGCTCCTTGCATCTTGAGACTCTGAAATCCCCTAGGATTTATGGGCCAAACCTAGAAGGAACATCCGTCATGTCCACTCAGATTCCATTGGTCAGAACTCACCCACAAGCCATACTTAACTGCAAGGGAGGCACAGAAAATGCATTTAGCACGGGGAAAATTGACTGAGGTAGAAAGATGCCTCACTCCTCTTGGAGTCTCTGAAATACTGTCCCTGCGTTGCACACAGTAAGTGCTCAAAAAATGTAGAATTAGTCATTGACTCTATATAAATTTCACACTTCAGCCAAAATCCTCATAACTAATTACGTATTCAGATAAATCAAATAACTGAACTTTTCAATATTTTCCTCAAGTTTTAAGTCACATATAATCTACTTCCTGCTCTCTAGATTTTCTTTAAACAAAATAGTACCTCTCATCAATCTTAATTCTGTTCTCTACATCATGTATTCTAAGCACAGTTCTTTATATGAAACTACACACCATGAGACATTTCTTTTCACCTTGAATACTAACAGAACTCTTCCTGGCCTTCTTGAAAGAATAGTTGCCGCCATTTTCATTGTGTCATTCCCCTCTTCCCATTTCCTGCCGCTTGGACTACCACACACAGCAGAAGAACATCAGTCTTCCACCTTTTCCAGCATTTTCCAAATCTGAACTTCATTTGCCATTCTCTATAGAAACTGACATCAAGACTCTCTTGAGTGATAACCCGTATTTGGCTTCCCTAGTTGTGGTCTTTATTTCGAACGAGGCCTTTCCTGGCCACCTTGTCTAAAATACAGTCCCCCCACCACCATGTATACCCAGCCTAACTTCCTCTTTTCTTTTCCTGCTTTTTCTCCTGAGCACTCACTGCTACTAACATAGGGTTTTACTCATTTCTCTTGTTTGTTGACTGTTTCCCCATTAGAATGTAGCTCCATGACAGGATGAATTTTTGTCCTTTCCAGTTACTTTCTTTATGGCATTACGTCTGTGCCTGGTACATGGTAGAAACAAGAAATAGTGGTTGAATTAATGAATGACTCAATGGCAGTTCTGTGATCTATTCCACATTACTAATCTGTACTTCTTCTATGTATGAAAAGATTTGGGCAGGGAGGAATAAAGGAGAGCTTTCTCAGAGTAAGTTTACCATGAATGTAAGCATTCTTGATCTCCTTAGACAGATTACGAGAATTCTCTATTGAGAAAAAAGGTCAGTGGGGTTGAAGGAGAGGTGAGACAAAGATCTCGAGGCTGGATCAGTAGAAAGAGAACTGGCTCTGAGACCAGAAAAGTTTGCTGTAGTCCTGTCTTTGCTACACCTTAGCTATGTGACCTTGCCCTCTTAGATTTCTGTTTCTTTAGTTATCAGAGGACTGGGTTAGAATGCATGATTAACCAAGATCCCTTCTAGCTCTAAAATCTTCATGGTTCTGTGCCCTGGCCCTGGCTTCACCTCTTTTATTTCTGTAAAGCGCAGAGGACAATTAATCTCATGCTTTTGTAGATTCTCTTGGCATATTTGGCATTTCAGAATCTAGTTGGTTACGCCAAAGCTCGTGGCTGGTTGGCAAAACTGGTCTGTGTGGTGGACAAAAATTCAATCATGTATGTAGCTGTTTCGTTGTCTGAGAAGCTTTCAGAATTAGTACAGTAATTTAAAATGAAACGAGGAAGGATGAAGCTAGACAGGGCCGGATGGTTAAGGCGGTCACAACCGTGCAGTTTCACAGGCTTCGGAAGGCTTTATTGGGTCACACAGAAAGGCATTGCTTCCCATTGGCAATAGAAAGGAAGACTCATTGGGGAAGGTGGCTGTGAGTTTGTCCTTGAAGGCAGAACGTCTCCTGGAGGCCGCGATTCCACAGAAGAACTGGAGGAAGATAAATAAAAACCCACAGAGGCCTGGCAGGGGCCCAGAGTTTGTTCTGCGTGTTAATAGTGTCCTTCATTTCCTGATGCTTCTCCCAAGTGGCCAGCATCTAAGTTAATGGGAAAGGGAAGAAAAGAACCTGGCTTCGTCCCATGATATCGAAGAAGTGCCCAGATTCAGAGGCTGACACTCTGTTCAGGAGTCTAGCCAGGACAGTCTTTTGTACCAGTTGTTTGCTTTTCAGGCACCGGGTTGGATGTCCTAGAGCCAGAAGTTCACTCTGAAAACAGCCATCATGGTCACTGTCGAAAGGCCAAGGCAGCAGATTGTAAGAGTGGTTTTCAAAGTCGAGCCTGCAGCACAGTCACAAAGCAATTTGTCACTCCAGAGAACCAGGTCGAGTGGCATTGGCAGGGCCCCAGGGATCTGCACCTTCCGATGAATGCCTTCAGGCCATTCTGGTACTTTCCTAACCGGTCTTGGGAAACACTCAAGGTGGTGGGAAGACCAGGAGCTTTGGCACGAGCTGCCCGAGTTCAAGTCTCTACTCAGCCATGTGTTTACCGCGTAATCTCGGTCCCATAGGCTTAACTCCTATAAGCCTTCATTCTCTCATTCTAAAAAGAAAGAGATGAAATTACCTACGATCAATTTGAGAATTAGAAATGAGATTCGGAGGCCCTTGGGACAAACATTGACATATACTAGGCACTCGAAAAAAAAAAAAAAGATCACTGCTATTATTACATTAGAATGACCGGATGTCCGCCCTGTCAAAGTACTTTCACGTGTCTCTTTTTCAACGAAGCCCATCCCGACCACCGTGTGACAGCGCGAGCTGCTCCACACATGTGCTCCTCGTCCCTTGCCCTGCTCTCCTTTTTCTTTTCTCCTTAGCACTTATCACCTGTTAACTGTGTAATTTACTTATTTATCATGCTTAGTGAAACCTAATAGGATGCTAACTCTATGAAGGCAGGGGTTTTGACATTCCGGAAGAACTTTACAGAAAATGGCTGCTCAGTAATTATTTCTTGAATAAATACTGCCATAGTATATTGCTAGAAAAAATATTTTTTTTCCTGTTTGTTTGTTTGGGATTCAGTGCCCATACGCCTTCGATTTCCTTACTTTTAAATCATGACCCCCCCCCCTTTCTGATATCAACAATGATTTAAAAACTAGATAACAGGATAGCAGTGTCTGGAACACCGGAAATAAAACAGAAGGATTAGACATATCTAGAAATGGTCACTTGCGAGGCAGAAAGCATCCACCGACTAAATCATTAACACGTTAATTGTTTTGTGAAAGTTCTTGCTTCTGTGACTGATATTGGGGATCCCAGAGAAAACTCATCATTGTTCTTGGAATGAATAAGAGCTTCAGAACAGAGTGGAGAAGACTGTCAGTTCCTTCTAAGGCTGCTACTGTATGATTCCTACTAGGCTTTCTTTTTTGGAGAGAGATAAACAAGACAAGGCACCACCCCATGAGCTGATGAAGAGTCTGGAGTGCAGTGGAGACGTGGAAACGCCAGCGTGATTCCACCCCGCCTGTTCGTCAGCCTGAGCTAGGGACCAGCGCAACAGCGCATGTGGGAAATTTCAAATGAGGACTACTGGGGACAAGGGTCAGAGGCTGAGATGAGGATTCCAGGCTCCGAAGCCAAGCTTTGCTTTGTGTTCTCTTTAGTCCCCAGCGCAAATTGCATTTTCTTAAAACCTTGTTTGCATGCCAAGTCAAGGGAGTCAGGCAGTAAATCCAGGTCATCAAACAAGAAGCAGCCCCGCACCAACCGATCCAGATAATGCAATAGGATTTCCATTTTCTGTTTTATGTAACCACACTTTTTTGAATAACCACTGTTTACGTGCCAGGGGTTGGCTAGTCACTACGTACATCATCACCTTATCTAAATTTTAACACCGTTCCATAAGGAGTCAGCCTAGATCGTTTGCCCAAGTGATGCAGCAACTAAGTGAATGATTTCTGGAGCCTGATACCTCCCCACACAGAGGACAGATGCTTCAGTGTGGTGCCTCAGATATGGGGTCCATTTGCAGGGGAAGAAAGAGAATATTTTAGCCAGCTTGAAAATGGGGAGCAAAGGAGACTTTTAATGTTATTAACTCCTCTGGACTATTCCTAACACAAACCTGCCTGATGCTCAGGCCAGCAGATGGCTGCGAGAGCCGGTGCGTGCTTCTTCGGGAGCCTGTTCACCGTGTCCCTATCCGCAATAACAGAGCGTGTGTACTGTTAGAGACACGTACAGGTGGAAGGGAGCAGAAGCACGTTATACCTGAGCTGTTTCCACTTCCTGTAACCTGTTGCCATGGAGCAAAAGCTGCTCATTTTTCTCCATCTTCCTTTCTTGAGTTATCCTCTGACACAGCTCCAATTGCCAAAAACGCTGCCTGGCACGTATCAAGCACTTGAGAAAAAAAATGTTAAATTTAATGAATTCTGACTCTCCAAATGCACCCAGATGCCCTTACATAGCATTAAGTCATCCTCCATGACAGAGCCACACAAAAGGTCTAGACTGGTCCTGCCTGCGCTTGAACTGTTGCACCTATAAACGGCCAGTGATTTCTTTCACTGTGTTTGCTAATGGGGAAAAAAAAAAGTCATCATGACTTCCGGTGATATTTACCTCTGCTAAGGAGTGTTAGAGTTTTAAATGCCAAAGCTTCCTTCTTGGTCCAGCATGAAGTGGTAGATTAGCATGGAACACCCAGTGGCAAGTATGGTAGGCCTGGGACCTGGCAATTGCTCTCAGAGATGTCCTTAATGGTTTGTTATAGTGACTTAGTAAATGGAGAAAACCGTTTTTCCCTCTCGGTGGTTTATGGAATAAACTACATCATAGCAGTTATACCCTAGGCAATCATTCAAGGTTTCAGTTTTAATCTGATAGGGCAGACTTTAATTGTGACAGTTTTATTTCTTCATATGTGCAATTGTTTACATTTTTTTCTCTGAAGCAGGAGAGTCCAAAGTTCTTTTGATTGTTGAAATAGCGTTAAGCTTTGAAGGAACACATGAAAATCTAAGAAGTGGTATCTCCAGACAAACGCAACCATAAATGGTACCCTTAGAAAATATCCAAAGTTACTCAATAGTTGGCTAAAACCCAATAGAGATTTTGATGTGAAATAGTAAATGATACGTGAAGAAGCCCCTTGGGCCGAGTTTTATTTCTTCGTTCACACATGTAGAATTGGTTGATTAAAAAAACTAATGTTTTTTTACAATCCTGCTCCTTAGTTTCCACATGGCTATATATATAAAATCGCAGAAGAAAAACAAAAAAAAAAATTGATTATTGAGTCATACTTTTCGTTTTCAGAGTTTTTGTATTGATGGGAACAATAGTTTAAGAACCTGTTAGAAAGTATCTGATGATACTCAGTTGGGAAAGGAAATTTATTTTCCAACTCTAGAAATTAATGGCCAGGAGATTTTGCTAGAGCGTGACATTATTGCTACGTTTAAGCGGAGAGAAGCCTCTAGACCAAGGTGACAAAACCAGTGTCCACCACGAAGCCCAATAACCCTGGGTTATTTTTAATTATTATTTGTAGCCATTCCGACAACATATATTGAGTACCCATTGGGTAGAAATCAGCGCCCCAGCATGTATTCTGGAAGAGCATATTACTGACTGAGTGAGTAAGTGGGTGAAGCAGGTAGGAACTTCAGGAGAACAAAGAGTAGGGAGGCAAAGAGGAGAAAAAAGAGGCAAAATTTAGGAGAGAGGGAAACAAGCATTTGACTGCAAAGAGGAGAAAAAATCAACTGCAGTTTGCTGCAAACGTCAGGATTTATTACTTTGCATGAGAAGAAGCCTAGGGAGACACGGTTTCAGTAGCTCACTCACCCTTTCGCTCTCTCTGCTCTGCCATCTTCAGCTGCAAGACACTGCAGTCATTTCCAGCATCTCTTGCAGCCATCATGACATCCAGAGATGATGGTTCCTCTCCTGCATCTTTTTGCAATATGGAGGAGAACCTTTTCCAGAAGTTCCCGTAAGACCCCCCCTTGGGGTACCTTGGCACACGTGATCTTGCCCTAGTTGCAAGGGAGGCTAGCTGACAAAAATACAACCTTAGGAGCCTACATCATTTCCAGGTGGACAAGTCAGATATTCCCTGCCGTCAGGACATTTGCTTTCCAATGTTGCGACTAAGCCAAAGATTTGAGGGCTGATGGAAGAGAAGTAACCAGAAGGGAGCAGCCATACAGAGCCTGGCTTCAAGACCATTGCAGTTGAGGGGCCAAGGGATCACAAACGGTAACTAGAAATTCCAGGGGAGGTCAGGAGCAGAGACATATTGAGAGGAAATCCCATAACTCAGTTCTCCCTCAGAGTATTAAACGAAAGAGAAGACAGAGATGCTCTCTGCCAGCATATGGGGTAAGAGGCAGAGGTGGATGACTTAGTCAAGAAAGACAAAATTGCAGAACAAATATTGGCCATCTCCATGTTATCTGCTTTTACTTTTTCTTTTAAGTGTTTATTAATTATTTTGTCTCTTTCTAATAAAACCTTTTATTTTAAACCTCTTTGCTATTGGAAAGGTACTTTCAAATCTGCTAGCCCTTTTGATTCACATAACATTTCCATAAAGGCAAGCAGGATATGCCTGGATTTTCAGGTGAAGGAACACAATCCTAAAGAAGATGGCCGATGCGTCCAAGTTTACATTAATTATAAGCAGCAGAGCCAAAACTATACTGCAGGGGTTATCGACTCTTAGATACTTTTTCAAAAACATTCTAATTCCTGAAAAGGAATATCTGTGGGAATGGTCTACCTGGATGTTTCTTACTTCCTGTTTCTGATCAATTCATTCCCTTGACTTTCGTTTCCCTCCTAAGCCTCTAAATTAATACAAAATGAATGTTCACCCAATTGAACTGAGCCATTAGTTTGAAATGTTTAGTAAATAAGAGGAAGTGAAATGTGCAAATACGGACAAAGATTAGGGGCATTATTGGGAAAAAGGCACTGGATGATGCTGTATGAATAGTAAGCCAGTTCCAAGCATCATTTCAAATTCTCTACCCTTATTTTCCCACCGGCCCCAATTTTCTGAACAATTCCTTTATGGGGAAAAAAAAATGTGTGAAAAGAATGTGATAACCACTACACGACAGACACAGGCAACAGTTTATTGTTTACCAGAGGGAAAGTGGGCAGGAGGGAGTTAGATAACGGTAAAGGGGGTCAAATATATGGTGATAGAAATTTAACTCTGGGCGCTATACACACAATGCAATATGCAGACGATGTATTATCGGAGTGTGTGCTTGAAACCTATATAATTGTATTAACCAATGCCACCCTGATAAATTTAATTTAAAAAATTTGGTTTTATCGTATGAAATTTTTTCTTTTCTTTTTTTCCTATGAACTTTTGAAGCTGCTCTAAATCATTTTGTAACAATATGAGATAGAAATAAATTAATTAAAGTAATGGATTATATACACCGTAGTCAGTCTTACATAATAATAGGAAAATGTTATCTATAGTACATGGATTTTTTTTTTTTATTCTTTGTAAATAGTGACTCCAAGCCAAAATGGTATCATGAGTTTTTTAAAAGAAACTATAGACAGATTTCTAGCACTGACCCCATTCTGTTTGCATTTGTTACAAGTAAAGGTCACAAATGCTACATAAAATAAACCTCAATAGTGTAATCGGTTGGGAATTAAGCCTGGTTAAATGAGTAAAAACTCCGAATTGCAGAGTGTTTAACAAAATGCTGTGGGAAGTTATTTTTTAAATAATGATACTTCCTGTAGCCTATTCTAATAATGTACCCAAGTTAATAATTTATCATTAGACACACCGCATGCCCTCAAAGAATAAACATTGTGATGCCAGCATTCTGAGGAGCATGTGCTCTCGCTGTTTATTCTTTGGTGGGAATGGACCGGTGCTTGGAGCAAAAATTTTTATTACGTGTCTAAGCAAAAATCACATGTAATTTTTATTACATGTAAATTACACTAACTGGATGAAAATGCACGTATTTTTTCCAATTTGCTCATGGAATTTTCTTTTAAAAAGAGTTCATGATATACATTTTTTTGGCCTATATTATCTTTTGCTTTGCTGTGTACTTTTTTAAAACGAGTACTCTCTCTTCTCATTTTCACCCTTTAGGCATTACTTTTTGAAAAATTGATATAATAGTGCATATCTGTTAGGTCGTATTATCTGAAAACTTTCCGGTAACAATTATAAGTCTTTTTATTTGTTTAATTTATTCAGTAAAATAAAAGAATCTCTCAGCCTCGACCTAAAAGCTCTGCCCCTTCTCTTCTTTCTTTCTCATTCCCATGCTATTGCGTTCAGTCACAGAAATTTAAATGCCATATGTGTGTCCCCCAGATTTCTATGTCCAGCCCGAGCCTCCCCCCTGAACCCCAGACCTCTATTCCCAGTTGCCTACTGGATCTCCTTCATCTGGATGTCTTGCGGGCCTCTCGCCCTTATCATATCAAAGCCACACTCCTAACCTTGACCCCAGCCTCTTCCTCCTGCAGCTTCTCTACACCAGCCACCAGCCATCCCATCCTTCTAGGTGCCTAGGCCTCAAACATCGAGGTCATTCTTCCTTCTCTTTCCTACTCCTTATCGCACTTTTTTCTCTCTCTATCTGCAGATCAGTTAATGCTTTCATCTCTATCTTCACTATCTCCAGGATCCAAATATTTTCCATCAGCCCACTAGATCGTGGCTCAGCATTCCAGCATCTCTCTCTTCTAGATGTATCAACAGCCCCTATCTGCAGTTTCTGCTCCCCACCCCACCTCGTTTCCCTGCAATCAACTGTCAACTCAGCAGCCAGAACGATGACAATTCATGTTAGTCCTCTCCTCAAAACCTCCAGTGGCTCCCCACCCACTTAGATGGAGAGCAGAAGTCTTGATCATGACCCGTAGACTCCACGGCATCTAGCCTTGGCTACCTGACTCACTTCCTACTACTCGCCTCCTTCCTCTTACTCCGTTCCAACCTCATTGGCTTCCTTGCTGCTCCTGATGCAAGATCTTGCTGATTTTTTCTTCCTTCTGCTTGGAATGATTTTCTGCGATTTCTTCATCAACTTCAGTTCTCTGCTAAAATGTCAATTTCTCTGCGGCTTGACTATCCTATTTAAATAGCATTCTCCTCCCCAGCATCCTCCATCGCCCTTCTTTGCTTTGGTTTCATCCATGTGATCCATGCTGTGTTTTCTTTGTTTCAGTGTTTAATGCCAGTCTTCCCATATTCATCATTGGGAGACAAGGATTCTTGTCTGTTTAGTTTGTAGCTGAATCCCAGCATACAGTGCCTGGCATTCAGCAAGCATTCACCAAATATTTATGTAATGAATTAAAGGAAGGAGGTGGGAAAAGGCCAGAGGGAGAAGCACAGTGTTGCTGAAGTAGAGGGTGTGTGAGGATGTCTGCTAGGGGAGAAAACGGGACATACAGATTGAGGCGAGCAAGGGGAGGTCTTCAGCGACAGGGATAAAAGGGTTTTTGAGCAAGTGAGTGTCTTGATCAGAGCATTCTGACAACCATACAGATAAAAAATTTGATGCACATGTTGAAGGAAATAGTATACAAGTTAGCAAGCTGTGGCATCAAAGGCCTTCCAAGGATGTATCTTTCTTTTCAACTAAAAACCCAGACTAGCTTAAGGAATTTGGAGCTCACATAGCTGAACGATCCGAAAGCAAATGTATCTTCAGGCATAGCTTTACCTAGGACTCAAATAATGTCAACAGACGCCTTTCATTTCTTTCCATTCCTCAGTATTGTTTTTTCAATTGTCAGCACAGTCTTCAGGCCCGATATGGCTACGGGTCCTGTGTCCTCTTTCTGAAAAGTCTCAGGGAAACTCTTGTGGCTTTTCATTGTCTCTGATGGAGTTATATGCCCGTCGCCCAGGCCTCCATGGTCATCTGGGAATGGAGTGAGCACTGACTTGGACTAGGTTACACTTCAGCCTTGAGCTAAGGGTTGGAGAACGGTTCATTCTCCAGAGGGAACTTGGGGTATAAGTGTTATATGAAGAGGGGCATGGAATCTGACAATGGAATCTGGTAATGGCCAACAGTTGACCGCTACAAAGCGGTAATGAGGGCTTGAACTCAGATCACTGCAGTTGGAATGGAAGATGGAGGAAAGAAGTAACAGGCATCACGGAGACGAAATCAAGAAGCTCTCCTAGCTCCGAACGGGGAAGGGAAAGGACACAGAGAAGTCTGGCTGCAACTCAGATTTTGCATTTGTGAAACTAGGGTTTGGCAATGTCGTTAATGAAGATTTGGGATGAAGTAGGAGGAACAGATTTATGAGAAAAGGAAAGCATTTTCATCCCTGTTTTCATTAATAAAATTGTTTCCAGCTTCTCAAAACTCAAGAAGAATTGAGTTCCACAAGAGGCAGTAGGCAAATTTTTCCATCAACCATTTATTCTCAGAAGACTTATCTCTGCTCATGAGTCTTATCTCCAAGCCCATGTGTGAGAGAATCAGACTGAAAATTTATTTTCTCTCAATAGTTTGAATTTCCTTTGGTTGAGCTACCAGCATCTACAGAGTAGAAAACCTTTAGGGCCAAGTTCAGTCGTTACTTGTAGAACATTTCCACGTGAATGATTTAAGATTGTAAGGCCGTCTTCTAATGCTCTGTGGATTAGGCTTAGAGGAACATGAGACATTCATCCATAGAACTCTAGCGAATGCCTTGTCAAACTACGAAGTGAGAAACTTAACTATTAATGGGCCAGGATGCAGGGAAGGAGTGAACGCAGGCACTGAATGAGAAAATGACCAGCACAAGTGTAGCAGTCCACATTTCTTTCATGTTGACTATCTGCCAGGTACTGTTCTAAGTTCTCAACATATAATAAGTCATGTAATCACCACAACAATTCTTCGCGGTGCATACTATTATCATCCTCATTTTACAGGTCAGAAAACGGAGACGTAGAAAGGTCATGTACCTTGCCGAAGGTGCCACAGCTAGAAAGTGGAACTGGGACTCAAACACAAGCAGTCACAATGTATGCCCGCTGTCCTGGCATAAATACCAATCTGAACTCTAGAAAGTGTCCCCATTTGAACAATAAATTATGACTACCATTCCTCTGAACTATGATACTTTGCTCACCTGAAGCCAAGAAAATCTAGTCTGAACAACAGAGGCATCCAAGTAATTAAGCCACATCTCCAGCCATAAGAGGGGTGACAGTTTGGCCTGAGTATAACTATTCGGTAATCATCTAGTTTGTCCTAAGAATTTAACCAGCCTTATGGATTGGTGTAGGTTTAGTGTGACCCAGCCAATCACTCTGTTCTCTTAACAACTCTTAAGGCCCCGTTTTATGCTATTAGAAGTTACCAGTGACCACGATTTGCCTCTTTCTGGAATGGTTTTACTTATGCCCCACGTTTGGCCCCTCCAGGTCCCCCCGGATCTCCAGAATGAAGTGCTGATCAGCCTGCTAGAGACCGACCCTGACGTGGTGGACTATTTACTCAGAAGAAAGGCATCGCAGTCCTCGTGAGTAGGCCAGCTTTTCCATCTTCTAAAGCAGCTTGGGGATTTCTGTTTCCATTTCTAAAGAGTTATGAAAGTTTACTTTA
Organism: Pteropus alecto; assembly: GCF_000325575.1. Taxonomy (NCBI): domain Eukaryota; kingdom Metazoa; phylum Chordata; class Mammalia; order Chiroptera; family Pteropodidae; genus Pteropus; species Pteropus alecto. Next base: position 1,400,173 of record NW_006431911.1, read on the forward strand.
CATAATTCCATGCAGGGTGACTTAAAGTGGAATTTTGGCAACTCTCTGGCCTATCCAATCAGTTTACCTAACCAGAAAATGTTTCAGTCTTACCGATCCACTTATCGAATTAGAAACTGCTTTACAGGATTTTTCTGTTTCATTCTTGGCTTTTTCTAGTCCCTTGAGGCCCTTTTGACTGTGTTTACCAGGAAAAAAAAGCACTAAATCACTGGCAAGAAGCTCAAGGGATTGACTAGGATGCACATCAGTGATTCTACGTCTAGAATCCTGATAACTCTACTTAGGGGCCCCTAAAGCTGAGGCTGGATGCATCTTATGTGTGTCATTTACAACTGTGAGCCACGCATTACCAAACCACAAGACAGGCCTCGGCTGAGGCTTAGGTGTCTGTTTGAAATTAGAGGAAGGACCCTCTTGATTCTCTCTCCCTTTATAGTTAGCATCTTTTGATAAAAATGCATGCTGATCTCCACATGCACCCGTTTGCCATGAGTAAAAATGCAAGCCATGCTGTAGGCTATGATTTGCTGCCATTTTTGCCTCCAGAGGAAGAGCACTGAATTTTTACATTAGCCAGATTTAATAATTAATCACAATCACTTGGTACAGACGCAGAGCACTTAGCAAATCCAGTTAAGGGGATAATATTGCATCATGAACCAGGAGCGATGTTGCCACCATGACGCCAAGTCTTAAGATTGTGACAGAAAAACTTGTTATCCTGTCATGAAAGCATCATTTATGTTATGCTTTTAATCCACTGAATTTCAACAATTGTAAGACACATTTCCGCCATGTTTCATCATCTCTGACGTTGCAATTAACCTTATAACCAATGGCAAGTCCTAATTTAGTTCATAGCATTTTTTTTCTTTCTTAATCATATGTAAAATAACAGTATGTCCTATTCAATGATATCTTAGAAACATCGACACAGGTCAAATGGCTCCTTTATATTGATGCCGAATTTGATACATTAATTTTCATTTAAAACTATGTCAGTTATAAAAATGTGATATTCTTTAGAGAAATTTGGTGAGAAGGAATTCCATGTTGTTCAGGCCTCCTTTTTCCTGGGTCATTACATTAACAGCACTGATAAATTCAGCTTCATTTCATTTCCTGCAGAGCAGGGAAGAATTTTTAATTGGATCATCCTTTCGAACGCACTTTTAAAAATCCATCTTTTGCCAATCATTATTGGGCCAAATTCTGGTGCAAGTAAGACATTCTCCCTGGATTCAAAAGCCCTAAGTAAACCACGAGTGAGTAGAAATATATTTAAATGATAAGTGGGCTGGCATTTCCTGGTCTTGCTTTTCATATCAGAGAATTGGGCTCACTTAAATTTTTCCTAGATTTTTAACTTATCGAGGTATAAGTTCTAATTTAAGCTAACAAATGGCTTTTCCTCACAGTATATCTTGTGTCACTAGAATTTTAATGAACTTACTTATTTTCCACCCCCTTCCAAGAAAACAGATGTGGTGACATTTCTATTTGTGAAACTCTCATTAATCTGCATTTATAATATTTTATGAGTACTCTGTGGGAAAGCTAGAAAACGCACACCTAAAAAAGGCACTGGTTTTGACTTGCCGAATTTCTGTTTTTATATGACATTTGAAAATATATGCATTGTACTTTTGAAGGGTGGTTGATAATAGTTATTTTTATGTGGCTTCTAAGTACACTCCTTGCATATAAATGCCAAGAAGTATACCTTCTTTCTTTACTCTTAAGAAAAGGAAAAAAGTATACATGTTAAGCTCATTCCAAGCTGTGCAATTTCCTAGCCCTGTCCCCGTGGGAATGAGAATCATAAGGTCTAGGCAAGCTCACCCTAGGCCAAGACCTTAGGTGAGTGTCAGGGCTTCAAGGACAGGGGGGTGGACTCGTGGACGCTCTGTGGACGTCATAGACTCGTGTTACCGATCAGAATACATTTGGAGAAGACTCTTAGCAGGAAGGAGAAGGGACTGTTTGGTTTTATTCCTCTAGGTACAAGCCAAGGATTGGCCCAGATTGATAACGATGTCATGAAGTAAAAATACATAAATTAATAAATAGATATTCATTTTTAATGGCCTTTGGAGGCTCCAGAGTCCTAGCCCTCAAGCTGTAGGTCATTTCTTTGTGCCTTAATCACATGCTTCTCAGTCTTTACTGTGCGCATAGATTTGCCAGGAGATCTTGTTAAAACGCTCTTTCTAAATCAGTAGGTCTCAAAGAAAATCAGTAGGTCTCGGGGAGAGAGTCTAAGAATCTGCATTTCTCACAAGCTCCCAGATGACGCTGTGATGCTGCTGGTTCATGATCCACACTTTGAGGATCGAAAGCCTCAAATATCAAGGCATATTCTTGACTTTGAGAGCTTGCAAACTTGTTGAAGGAGCCCTACAAGGGTAAAAGTAATAGGATGCATGCTCTTATGTTGCAGAGTGCAAAATGACATGTGCCGGGCCATTGGTTCTCAGACTTGCTTGCCCAACATGAAGCTTGAAATACAAGTATGCCTGGGTGCCAGCCCTAGAGATCCTGATTCATTTGTTCTGGGGTATAGTCTGGACATTGGGGCTTTTAAAAGCTTCCCGTGTGATTCTCCTGAGCATCTGAGGGAAGGACACTGGCTTAGGTCCACCACAATAGATGCCACATATTTACTATCACGGGGACTTGAGGTGGGGGATTTTTAACATTAAAAAGGGGCCTTTGTGTTGACCAAGAAAGGGAACCCATACTCCAGACCTAAATACACTTGGAGTTTGGAGGAGAGAAAGAGGTGTGACCTGCAGCCTCGGGGATGGCTTCTGAGAAGAACAAGGATTTGCAGTGAACTTGAAGATTGGTGTCAGCAGGCATGGATGTTTGGGGATCTCGCAGCACGGCCTGGACATAAGAGTAAATACGTTGCCTTGTGGGGGCACATTCAAGGGCTGGCCGGCAGAGAGGGCAGAAGCCTTCAATGGCAGGTTTAGGGGTGGCGCTTAAGAAACAGTAGCAAGGAATTACAGTGATGATAAATTACGACGGTGATAGATTACAGTGGTGAGGAATTACAGTACTCCAGCTGCCACATGGTGCTGGCTACTTCGATAGGGCTACACCATCAGCTGTCCACTAATAGCACATACCTGTATAGGATAACACGCTGGTTACGAGCTTCAGATCCAGAACCAGATCGCCTGAGTTCCAATTCCAGTTTCACCGCTATTAGCGTTGTTAGGTCAATAAATTCATCCCTCTCTGTGTCAGATCCCTCATCAGTAAACTAGAATCAAAAGTAGCACCAGCTTTATAGCGTTGTCGCGCTGCTAGAATACTAGCTGTTTTTTTAATAAGTGTCAGTGATTGCTATCACGTTAGTTGAAATTTCACCATTGTCATCGACAAGTACTTACCAAAGACTTGGGCGTCGCCGAAATCCACCTTGCCACCCATGAGATGGCAACGTATGAAGCAGCTATGGCGAAGCCTAGCTGCCACACGCCTAATCTCACTGGCATCAGGATGACGGCGCTGGTTCTGGAACAGAGCAAGGCATGAGGGTGAAAAGACTCTGAAGTGGGAACATGACCTGCTCGCACTAGGCCAGGTAGATTTCAGAAGGGACTGGAGGCGACTGTGTGTCTGCAGGTAATGAGGTAGAGGACCTGGGCGACCGTGGCACAATGAGAATGGACGGAATTCTTGTTTTGAAGACTTTTTGTAGTGAAAACTCAGCTAAAAGGTAGGGGGCCGGGCAGTAAAAGGTGACAATCAAAGAATTTGAAGGAAGACAAGAGAGTGAGAAGCAGCAGTAGCTTTTAAAATGACTACCTGGAGGTTCGGGCCTGGTTGGTACTTGGATGGGAGACCACCTAGGAAGACCGGGTGCTGTAGGTGTAAAAAATATATAATAATAATAATAATAATAATAACTTTGTAACCCTTAATGCAAAACTCATTTTGGCAATGATAGTAAGTGATACCATTAGGTAAAAAGTTGAGGGGGAACTTTATAATGGAGGGATCAGGCTGACACTTCTTAAACCCACCGATCAAGTTTAGTATCTTTGGAGTTTTTTTTTTTTTTTCCTGAAGCTTCTGTTCTTTGCCTGTGTCTCACATGGAAACTGGACAAGATTTTGTTTGCAGTGGAAAAGTAACTTTCCAAGAGTATAGAACTAAGAACGAAACCATATTTGTTGTAACTTCTGTTTTGAAAGATCAGACATTTAGCGATGCTTGGGAAGTTTGCTTTGTTTTGGTTTGAGTTTTTTCTCTTCACGCAACAAAAGAATTGGGGGAACGAAAGGAGGATTCGTTATTTTTTCTCGTGCGTGTCTACTTACATTTTTGGCTTCAACCAAAATGGAATGCCAGAGGGAGAGCAGGAATTTATATTGCTAACAATGCAAGACTTCAGGTTTATTAGTTGCTTGTCTAGTATATTTATTAGAATTATATGCTCTTTTCTGCAAAGATATTTAAAATAGACCTCCCTCTTTTGACTTAGGGGTGTAAGGAAATGAGGGACGAGAATGGAAGGTAAATCAGAAAGGATAAGGTGTGTCAAATGCGGCATTTGCAATAGACAGGGCTATCCTAGCAGGGCTGGGCCCAGGGTGCAGAGAGAGGGCCGCTCACCTCGATGCGGAATTTAAGGGTATGCTAGAAAACTCAGCCATCAAAATGAACAATATTGAAATACGATATCTTTAAAAATCAAAGTTAATGCCAAACATCTACAATGAACAAAATATTAAAACATTTTTGGAAGACTAGTGCCAGGCCAAGCCTTGGAGCCTGAAACAAAAGGTAAAATGTATGCACCTGACTCTACTGGAAGCCAGTTATCAATAGTGTTTTGAAAATGTATTTCTTTACTTTCGATCGAGAGAATTGTGCTTTTTGACAATTTCTCTGGACCAGTGGCAATCTTACATAATTTTTAACTCATTAAAATAATAACGAAATTCTATTTTGGCATAAATAAAACATTTAAATTTAATATAATGTTGTAAGTTCTAATGTATCTATTTTTCCATTTTTCTGTATTTTTCAGTTGCTTTAATGTTCTGGGGAAAAATTACCATTAAAAAATTACATAAAACCTTGTATACCTAGATGGTATCCAAAACTAAGTAGAGCATTTTCTCTGCCGTATTCAGGAAACAAAATCAAAATAAAACGATTTTTAACTACATTTGGAGAGAAGGCTGATATGGATAAATCAAATCCATCCTTACATATATTTTAAATTTCATTGTATTTAATTCTGTTAGCAGCCTTCACAAAGTTTTTATTTAAATTGCCCACCAAAATAGCAAAACCAGTGAGCAGCCAATCAGGACCATGGATGAAGACCCATAGTTGTCTCAAAGGACAAAATTTCAGAACCGGAAAGTAATTGTTTTGTTGCGTTGAATGTTCTTCCTGCCGTAAAATAATTCTACCTTCTTCATGATGGAGGAGTATTAGGCCTTCTCATTATTTAAAGGCATTATGTTTCAATTATCAAATAAATATTTATTTTACTCTTTCAATGATTGTCATTCAAAAGGTCTAAAAACCATGGATTCTTACAAGATGGACTATCATTTCTGTCTTCCTTTTACTAGTAGTATTTGTAAAATCATAAAAATTCTCAGAAAATTTTCAGAGACAAGAAATGAGACCCTCCCAGTATAGCGTAACGGCAGTGAGTCCTATAGACTGGCAGTAGCTTGCGGCTTCAAATGCCGTTCTTTGGAAATTATGAAGCATTAACAGCACACGCGCGTGCGCGTGCACACGCACACACACACACACACGCTCATACCCTCTCTCCCTTCCCCTCCCTCCCTCTCTTTCTCTCTCCCCTTCACTCCCTACCTTTCTCCCTCTGTCTCTCCATTCGAGAAAGCCTTTTCAGCCCGGCAACTGTAGGAAAAAACATGTGGAACACAGAATTTCATAATAAAAAATTCCAAAAAGTACGAATGTGCCTTCTGTGGAAAGGCAATTCAAGATGGAGGGAGAATTTATCACATCACCTCTTTCTTCCAACACCTTTACTATGATTCACAACTTCTTTATAAACTAGCAAAATATTCATTGGAAGATGTTTTATCGAGCATAATGTAAACAAAATTCATAAGATCAGCATTGTTTTCTCTTCACCTGTTGTTGTAAATGCCTCCATATGCCAGGATGATTCGGAGGGGATTAATAAGAGCTAAGAATGAGGAGAGAAGTTTTACCAAAGCCCTGGGCAAGTTCTGGTACCCAGAGTGCTGGCTTCATCTCCTGGTGGGGTGTCTGGATGCATGTCAGCTTCTCTTCCGGGCAGGCTGTCTTTGTCCCTAGGATTCGGCATTAGGGCTGCTTTGCAGAACTGAGCATGATAACCGTGACAATCCCCCGCAGATCCAGAGCTGCTGCGGCAGTGGATTAATGCAGTCTGAGATGGCCATGTGCTTTGTGTTCCAACGGACTAAGGTTTATCAGGCCAGCGGCTGAGCCGAGAATGAAGCCAATGCGAGTTTGAAATCTCCCAGGATATTTCTCGCTGGGGTAGCTCAGCGAGGAGCTGGGCTGGCCACACCCGGTGATTGAACCGGAGTTTTCCATTTATCCACAGAATGAGTTCTGTGCCTCCGGCGGCAGTGCAGGCCCAGCCGCAGTACCCTGCCAGCGTGTTTACACCCTGACCTGGAGGGACCGGCCAAGGGTGAGAAAGCGATTCACTCTCCATGTCCATCTCATGCCTATTTGGTTAGCTAAGACTGGCCGTGCATGCCGTGATGCTGCCCGGGTTTGCTGTCTCACCCGCCGTTCGTGGAGGCAAAGCCATGTCAGGCGGCGACCTTTCCGCCTGACATTCCCCACCTCAAACACGAAAATTTCACGACATAAAAAGAGGCCACCACCTGCTTTCTCACTATTTCTCATCTAGTGTAGCACTGGTTAGTGTAGCACTGGTTAGAGCAAATCTTTTATGTAAACACATCAATATTCGATTGCCTTTAATTAGAGTGTGAACCTCAAATGCCTCTCATAGAGTTGAACCATCTTAGAGGCAAATCTTAGAGAAGACATTGGTGGCCGCCTCTCTGTGTGGCACGATGCCAAGTTCTGTCCCCTTAAAGGAAACTCACCCAGCAAGAGCGGACCATGCTGTGGATTCGAATCATACACATTTTCTCCTTTAAAAAAAAAAAAAACAAACCTGAGCTACGGTTTTCTCCATGTAGAGTTCCATTCCTTAGGGGATTTGTTCTGTCTTTTTAAGAGAGCTCAGGCGGGCGGGGGGAGCCGTGAGGTTCTCGGTGAGCCCCCCGCCCCCCCTCCACCGTGTCCCCTCGCATTCCCCTGCCTGTCCCCTCACTGGGTCCCGAGCCCGTCCCCTCGGTGTCTCCTGGGCATTCAGCCTCCTAGTCCATCCGCTGGGGGCCGTGGACGGCAGACTGGCCTTGTCCTGAGGCCCCCGCCCGGCTCCACGTCCGAGGCTGCTGGGCCGTCCCTGCCCTCTGCGGAAGGTCGCTGGTCCCGCTGCCCAGCATCCTGCCTGTCTGAACCCAGTACTGTTACGTCACCGCAAGTCTATGTGACGTGAGACAGCCCTGCCCGCGTAGCCACCTCTCAGGTGTCCCCTTCACTACTCCAGTGTCCCTAGCGGGCGGAGGTCTGGTTAACCCTCCCAGAGCTATGACCTCCCCTTTCCCGCCTGCCCAGGGTGAGCGCAGAAACGCTCTCCCCGCCTGGGCCCCGCCTCCGCCTCCGGGGGAGCCCTGCACCCCCACCCCGCCTGCCCACCAATTAAAGGCTGCCCCACCTCGTCCAAAAAGGGAGCTGGTCCTGTATTAATCATGATAAATCTAATGAAAAAGCACTGGAATGACAAGAAAATGTCTTAAAACTCTGAACTGCCTATCTTGTAGTCAGAGTCCTCAGGAGGTGAATAAAATTGTTTTATTTATTCATTGGCAAGCTCGCATGTGAAAAAGCAAGTCTTGGATTATGGGTTCTTAGGCAAATTCGGCCACCCCCTTACCAACCTCTGCTGGGAAAGTAAAATGATAGGACATAATTTAAACATTTAAAAGGGTCATCGACTCTAAGTATAAAATATAACATTTTACTGTTGATTTTTCATAATATTGAATAGCACTTATCAAATAAATTTCAGTCTACACCCATGCCACCCTGAACAAACCCGATCCCGTCTGATCTCGGAAGCTAAACAGGGTCGGGACTGGTTAGTACTTGGATGGGAGACCACCTAGGAAGACCAGGTGCTGTAGGCATAAAAAATAAAAAAATAAGAGATGGTAAGCAGGCAAGTCCTTGCAATCTGTGAGGCCAACCAAGGGTTGCCTCGCCTAAAATTAATTAATTAACTAATTAATTAATTAGTGAGCCCAGCCACCCTGAGGAGATTCATGGCCGGTGTTGGCTGTGAGACACTTCATCCACCTCCATGTCCAGGGATTATTTTTAGCCACCTCCTCCGGTGTTTCCTCTGATTGGGGCCCCAGCTGTGGTCACTTCGGTGGCTTGATTTAGGAGAATGAATCAGAACAGCAGAAACAGGCAGGCTGGTCTCTCCTGTGCCCCTCCCACTTCGACATGTTCTGCTCCAAACTAACCAAACTACATTCCATTATCGGGATCTTGCTGACGGGAGCTTCCTGGTGTGGCCTTCCTCCCCCTCTACTCAGCTGTGGCCCCAGCCACCTCAAGGTCAGGACCACCACAATGACCCACAGTGTGAGCCAGTGCTGAAGTTTTGGCCATTATTTGTGGTTTTCCTCCTGATCTGACTCTTAGTCGTTCCTTAGCCCACTGTCACATCTGTGGATTGGGAGAAGGAAGGTAGGTTCGATATTGCATCATCTCAAGCTTCCCATGCATCAGAATTACCTGGAGGGCTTTTAAAAACACACTTTG
>NW_006431911.1:1409172-1417067 GCF_000325575.1 Pteropus alecto
CACTCGGAAGAAGCCCATGCCTGGCTTAATGATCTGCTGTCGCCATCTTGAAATTCTTCATAATTTTTTAATGTGGGGACCCGTATGTTATAGCCATTTCTGTCAGCCGATCCAAAATGGAGCTTGAGAGTTTGCACTTCCAACAAGTTCCCAGGTGAGGTGATGCCGCTGAGGCAGAACTTCTGAGTGAGATTTCACAGAGTCACCCCAAAGGACAGAGGGACGCTGGCCTCCACCTCTTCCTCTCTCACTCTACTTGATCAGATCTGATCAGAGCCATGAAAATGGAAAAGAAATAATGCGGCAGCTTCAGTTATTTGTTATTGTTATTACCGTTCTCGTTTTATTCTGTTTTGTTTTAACCAAACTAAGCGTTCTCATGAAGCATACTACCTTTTCGATACCCCTGACGATGAATGTGAGCAGGATTTCCCTGTCTGAGTATTGGTCCAAAACCAATTTATTGAAGCAGCTTGCAAAAATATGTAAAGTGGAGCAATATTGTAATAAGTAACTTGAGAGACCGGGAACAGAAAAACAATGGAAAGAGCGAGAAGATAAATAAGGTTGAAGTGTGAGACATGTGAAGGCAGAGACCAGAAGCTCTGGGAGACCAACTTGAGTGTAGCCCTGAATCCTCAGAGCCTTTTAGTAGCCATTGTAAAGAGAGGTGCATCATCATCATCATCATCACTTATTATTATTTTTTTTCCTGTGGAGGTGCATTATTATTACATGAACCTACTTGCCTGGTAGAAACGCAAATGTCACTAGTACTGAAATGTAAGAGAAATGTCTCTGTGGAGTGTGTTTCTTTACGCGTGTAACTGTTGGCTGAATCTGCAACCTAGAATATTTTGTTGAATGTATCTTCTTCTAAATGTATTGTAAGACAGATAAATAAGATATGAGACAGAGTGTTGGGGTTCCATGAGCTAAAATATGCCCTTTCCAAACTTTCCTCCCAATGCAAGAAGCCAAAAGAACATTTGTAGCTCTGGGAGATATTTTGTTTTGGCTAATGAATTGACTTGACTCTCGTTAGAACATCCCATAAAATAAGGCTTTGTGTAGTCTCTGTTATTGATATGACACCATGACTGATTCTTGCTGAGTAGACATAAGGCATTTTCACTAATGACTTAGAAAAATGCCAACTGAAAGGGAAAACAACTGAAATGAGCCCAGTAATATAATTTCTAGCCCTGATCAGAAAGTAGAACTCTGATTCTGAGCTGAGCTCCATGCAGCTTACCAGTTCACGCATTCGATTTTTCTCATTTTAGTTTTTATTTTCCCCTCCTACAGCACCTGGTCTTCCAAGATGGTCTCCCATCCAAGTACTAACCATGCCCGACCCTGCTTAGCTTCTGAGATCAGACGAGATCGGGCGTGTTCAGGGTGGCAGTGGCCTTAGACCGATTGTTCTCATTTTAATAGTAAAGTTTTCTCAACCAGAGTCGGGTCCACGATGTCAGACAAGTGTCTGTTTTGTTTTCTGTTTCCTCCACTAGAACTGGGGAGACTTTTTCCACTTTAATTAGTTATAGAGAATAGTTTTTTTCCCCCGCTTTCCAGCAGAAGAAGTAAGTTCCATCCATGCTTGGCTCATTCATTGGAGGCCTAAAGTTTCTAGAAAATCATCCTCATGATCGTCCTCTGGCTCTTTGCCGTAAGATTATCTGTCATCGGTTTAAAGAGGAGGCAAGAAAAAAACTTACTTATTCCACTGGGATGAGAAATCCCATCAATAGAAAGTACTAGAGACCCTGGCTGCCTCAGTGACCAGAGAAGCAGGTCACGTGCTGAGATGCTTTCCTCCTGGACATTAACCCCTGCTGGAAACTGGAAAAGGAAGAAAGATCCACTGTGAGCGCATTTCCTCCCGTGTTGCGTGCTCAAAACCATTTGATTAGGAAAAGATTGCTCAGGCATGTGTTTACCTTCTTTCAGATCACAAAGGATTGGTTTTGAAAAAATTGAACCAAAAGAAAGAAAGATTAATAAAGAGAAGCGAAGTAGGGGGGGAAACAGAAGCGGGTTCTGGAACTTTTAATCAGTCTGTCATCATTTTCCTTTAAGATGTCAGGGCCACTATTTTGAGGAAGGTAGAAAATACAGATGTGCACAGGTAAGACTTCGAATACGCTTTTCATCCTCCTGACGTTCTCATTTTCCTGTTCCACTCACATTTTCATTGTTATTTCTGTTGCCGTGACAACTTATGCATGTATAAAACATAATATGTGCTCATTAGCATGATTTGTATCGATCGGTAAAAGAACTAGTGCCCTGTAGAATCATTTTACATGTATTTAAATACAGTGGGCACTAGTTATGGTCATGCGTTTCTCTTTTCAGCCATTTTATACATGAAGCAATTATTCCCACCAGTGACATCATCATCATTATCATCAACACAAGAAGGATGGGACTCTTATACTAAGAGGTGGGGTAAGGGTAGAAAAGTCATCTATGAAAAACCATAATGAACTTCACGTCAAGTTTCAATCATAGTTTTATCTGACTTATTTTTAATTCAGGATATGGAGGGTAGTAACAGAGTTATCTACCAGTTTTTCTTAACAGATAGCGAGCATCAGACTTTATCTTTATATATTTTTACAGCTGCAAATGTGTACATTTATTTACACGCACGAAACATGAACTCACATACTGGACTGTGTATGATCTGAGGTAGACTTTTCCAAATAGCCCCAGGAGTTTTAGCCCTAAAGAAAATGCATATTTCAATTGGTGCCACGAACAAAATAAGTTCTTAATACAAAACTAAAATCTGGGCCACTTTTCCATCAACGTTCAGGGATGATATAGTGATTAGAATCTTATTTCACTGGATGATATCCCGTGGCCAGAAAGAATCACTATGATACCAAAATAATAACAAAATATTCACCACAATCGATTTACTCCATTGGTTGCTACTATCTGAATAAGATAAAAGAGTCATTAAACAATATAAATATTTAGTTAAATAGATCTCTTAAATTCAAGATCGGTGATTGCTACATGTACTTTTAGTAAATGAAGTGCTATATTTTAAAGATACCAAATGTGAATCCAAAGTTATCTCTTGTTAAATGTCTTAAATACCCTGAATTTGTTCAGCCTAGTTCTAAATTTAATGTTTAGTTATTATTTCGATCAAATGTGCATAATCTTCTCTGATTGGCCTGTGTCCGTGAGCACACGCTCTCACACATATAGTCATAAATATGGTTGGTTGACCAAAGTAATGACATTTTAGTCTTTTGTTCTTTTTTATTTCTTTATAATCGATGCCCAGGGATGGCCTTTTTTCTTTCTGCACGTGTGTGTCCCTCCCCATCGTCTGCCCAAGACTCAGTTCTCTTTTCAGACATTTCTTTGTCTTTGTAAAGCTTTCTAAACATGATGTTTCCAACAGGATGTCAGTCCCGTCTGAAATTCTCCAATGAGTACATTTTGTTCTTCTTGCCCCAAAGAGAATCATCCTTTTGACAAGAAGTTTCTGTTTCTTTCTGATATGGTCAGTCTTTTCTCACACTTTTCTTAGTTTTTGAGAAACATTCCACAGGAGTTCAGACTTTAACTTTGGGATGAAAACAAGGGTTAACCGACAGGCAGATTGAAGGACACAGGAATCCATCTGTTTCATCCTCCCCCCTCCCTTCGCCTCGACATTTCCACTAACATCTGTTGAGCTTTTACTGCCATCTGCTGGTTATTTCGTGGAAACGCTTTCACCGTATTGATGTAGACGTCTTGGAACATCGCTCGAAAGGTCTTTTTGTTTCGGTCCCCGTGCCCATGCATTCTCCTCCCGTCGTCTGTGTAACGATCGCATCGTTTGAATCAGGTCACTGCCTGTTCGCACACTCACGCACCTGTCCTTGTCTCCTTGTGCCAGAAGCCCTGACATGCTGCGTTCGGAGGTTTCCTTTTCCGTGGGAGGAAGACACTCGTCCACTGACTCCAACAAGGCCTCCAGCGGAGACCTCTCCCCTTATGACAACAACTCCCCAGTGCTCTCTGAGCGCTCCCTGCTGGCTATGCAAGAGGAAGCGGCCCGGGGGGGCTCGGAGAAGCTGTACAAAGGGCCGGAGCAGTATATGCTGGTGGGCCACTTGCCATCGTTGAAGTCAAGAGAGAGTTCTCCTGGACCACGGCTTGGAAAAGGTAGCTGGCGCCTGGCCGGCACTGGCCATACCTGGGACTCTGATGGCATGTAGCGTGGTGTGGGCACCTTGGGCCTTCTCTTCATCCCTTCCAAGGTCTATGTCTCTGTAATTCAAAGAGCATTAAGCGAGTCCCCACTGAAAACCTACACTAAGATGACCCCGGCGAGCCCAGCCACTGTCTCGGAGGGACCCTGCAGACCCGGATGTCTGGGAGGCAATCTCATGTCCAGAGAGCCACTGATGCTCCCAGCTGGCTCTTCTCCTTCCAGCATCCAGGAACTCTGTGTGTCCTGGCCGGAGACTTTGGGAGCATATTTGCTAGTCTAAGATGTCATCCAATTACCACTGTTAGTTTTATAGAGAACAAGTTGAACCTACTATATAACAAGACATCATGTTCTGGAAAGGTCTCCAGGGAGATTAAGATTTTCATGCAAAATAAGGGTTTCATGGTCAAATACATTTGGGAAATGTTAGGTTAACCAAGTTAATGATTTCTCTATTGTACAATTTCTCAAACTCTTTAAAGTGCTAATGGTCACTATTGAATTTCCCTAGGGGGAGGGAGGGCGTGGCTGGCAGCTTTTCCCACATGTATTTGAACACAGAATGTTTGCTTGTGTTCTTTCGTCCGCAGAGTAATTCTTCAGGGCCGGTAGTCAAATAATAATTGGAAGTCACAGTACAAATTCTTGCTATTTTATTTTAAATTTATGATTTAATCCGGAGAGCTATTTTGAAAGGGCTCTTTGTGTGTGTGTGTGTGTGTGTGTGTGTGTGTGTGTTTAAACCATAGCATCTTGATTTTTATTTTACAAATATTCGTCTCAAAAAATAATTTAAAAATTTTACTATGAAAGCGGTAACCCATGTTCCCATCAGACTTTCAATTTCTTTTTAAAATGTGAAATTTTATTTTTCCTAGTCCTTATTCATCTGCCTGCATAACTTTACAGAGTTGTTTTCATGGTATAGCTATTTTGAACTACGCTTATTTTATTAAAATCATATCATTACCACTTTTCATTTTGCTAACATTTCTTTGTGGCCACGATACATTTCCATTAAATTGACGTATCAGATGTTTAACTATTCCCTCTCTGATGTATATAAATGACCTCTAATTATGGCTCTTTTAAGTTAGCGAGTAGTTTTCCATATGTAATATTCTCTGCAGCAACAACAAAAATAGCATTTAGAAGAGAATTTTCCTATTATGAGAGGCAGGGCGTATTCAGGTTTCTAAACACAGATTCAAAGAGATGTCTTTAGACAAATTCACACCAGGAAAGCTTGATTCTTTGCCTCTCAGCAGGTAGGCTAAGACGCATTAGCTCAAACTGATTAGCAGATAGACTGAGGCACCCCTTAGCTCTTCTGCTTGCTCAATATCTTGGCAAACTCTAGCATTGTTGTTCTCAATTTTGCCCCCCGGGGGACATGTGACAATGTCTGGAGGCATTTTGGGTTGTCACTGCTGAGGAGGGGGTCGCTCAGCATCCCACCTTGCACCTAATGTCCCACCACAAAGAATGATCCTGCCCACCATCACTCCTGCAAAGGGTGAACAGCCCTGTCTAACCCATAACTGTTTCCCTGGAAACAACTTCACGCTGAGGGAACTAGAAGCAAATAGGGTTAGTATCCAGTGACGAGAGCGCTCGATTTCTGAGTTGATTATCCGCTCCGCCACTTTTCACCTGCAGAATCTTCAGTGAGTGACAGCTTTTGGGAGTCCCGTTTCCTCCTATGGAAACTAAGACAGATAGCAGTATTAATTCGTAGTGCTTAATTACCTAATCCACGTAAAGTCCTTAAGAGAGAACTTGGCATGTAGTGAGCACTCAGTAATACTTGCTACAGGCTCCTGTCACTACGCGCCTCGTCTGGCCCGCGGACCAGGCCATCTCCTGGGGATTAAATGAGAGAATGCACGTAAACTGAGCAACACAGGGAAGCATGCAGTAGAGACATTTGCTTCTAGAAAGAGCCATTATGATCACATCACAGGATTGTAGTGAGGATTAAATGAGATGGTGAGGACACCTCACGTAGCGACTTACTTACGGGCAGACTAAGGGGAAGTGTGAATGAACACAGGCAAGACTGAATCTGTTGGTGCCAGTAGCAAGATATTCCCTAGGGGAGTACTAGGCGAGGGAGCTATAACTATTGTTCCTCTATCTCTATGTTAATGAGGTTGGAGCAGCACCAGCTATTGCCATTGTATTCCTTTCCTATTGCTGCTCTAATAAATGACCACAAATTTAGTTATTTAAAACTACACATAAATGTATTATCTTACACTTCGGGATGTCAGAAGTCTAAAGTGGTCCACAGGGCTGTATTCCTTCTGGAGATTCTAGAGAACACAGTCTGTTTCCTTGCCTTTTCCAGCTTCTAGAGGCTTCCAGCTTTTTGCCGCTCATGGCCCCTTCCTCCATTTTTAAAGCCAGCAAGGTCATGCCTTATCTCCTGCCTCCTTTTTATAAAGATTCTTCTGGTGACAGCAGGCCCGCCCAGATAATCCAGGATCATCTCCTCATGTTAAGATCCAAGAACTTAATCACATCTGCAAAGTCCCTTTCGAATATACCATCTTTACGGGTTCTGGGGATCATGACACAGACATCTTTGAGAAGCCCTTATTCTGTCTACCACAACCAGAATATAGAAAGAACCTTTTTGTAAACCCCAAAAGCAATAAGCCTCTGGAAAGGCAGATCTGCCTTGTCTTCTGTCTTGTATCCAGCATAATCTCGAGTTCAGTACTTTGCACAGAAGAGATGTTATAAAAATGTTTGTGTATTGATTTTTGCTCTTCGGTCTTCATTGCGAGTTACATACCTTTTTAATATACTTTTCCCTAGATACGTCAGAGGAACCTTTCAATATCTGGGGAACTTGGCATTCAACATTAAAGAGTGGATCCAAAGACCCAGGAATGACAGGTGAAATATTTTTAAAAGACTGCATAGTACATTGACTTTTCAAATTAATTTTACTTGAATTTTTGCCTTCTTATCATCATGTTACATACTTGTCAAAACTTATTTAGAAAATACCGAAAATAGGTGGAAAAAGGATAAAGCTATACTTAGCCTTTCCACCAAAATACTTCAATCTTTGACTGTATTTCATTTCATTTCCTTTGCGAGAGTTTTTAAACATAGCTACCGTCATTACGTCTGTGAAGCTTTACATGATTTAACTCTCATGTTCCAGTTATTTTCCATTATTACTGGTTATGTCCGTGCAGCGCTCTAGAGTATATATTCATACTTTATAGCCGACGCTTGGACGACTGCGTAGTTCCCATTTTGTTGTTGTTGTTGTTGTTGTTGTTATTGTAATAAGTTATACGGTCAAGAACCCCTTTCATATGCCCTTTTTGTATTTTAAATGATTATTAGATTCACAACATTTTGGAAAGCAAGTTATAAATCCAGAATAGGAAAGTGGGTCAAAAATTAGGAAGCTTTTCAAGAATTCAGAGGTATCGGCACTTCAAGTTCTATGTAGGGGACACGAGCTTGTGCTCTGTAAAGCCATCGATGGCGGAGGCATTTCACTGTACTGTCTGTGTCTCTTTGAGCTCGTCGGGATTGCAAATCATTGTTTGTGTCTTTGCTAATTCAAAAAACAAAATGGTATTTATATTTTCATTTGCATTTCTTTTTGACCAGTATTTTTTAGTTTTTCTATTCATTAGCT
>NW_006431911.1:1417081-1441370 GCF_000325575.1 Pteropus alecto
CCCCACTGAATTGTTATTTGTGTAACTGGCTATTTATGTATGCTCCTGCTCTTAAAACTGGTAACCCTTTGTCCATATAGTTTGTCACTGATGTTTATTCCTTTGCATATCCCCGCCCACCCCCGCTTTCGATATCTAGAATGTTTTTATGTTTTACCTAATTAAGTCGATCACTCTCTTTTGTGAATTCTTTCCCGAAATTAATCTTTACTTAAGCATTGGCTAGTCATCTATACATTTTTTTCATTCATAGTAATTCCTTCTTTTAACCTTAATCCTTTAATCCATCGGAAATATATATTAATATATAGCATAGAGCGTGAAGTACAGAAATTGTTTTGTTTTATTGTTATAAATATGTATAGTTGGGTTCTCATTGTTTTGTAATACCTCCCATATTACATTTGTAAAGCATAGTGCATTTTTAATATAATGGCCTCTAACGCAGCCAATTGTAATACAGTGACCCATTCGCTAGCTGCATCTCATTGTATCCTATGAAGGGCTTCACTGCATTTTTCCCCCAAGGATAAGCTATTCCGAGATATTTGGCTTCGTTTTCCTTCTGCTCTTTCAACTCTGAGCTGTCCCTGTGTAAATGCTCATGCCCCCCTCTCCCCGCAAAATGATCTTGTTCTCTGTTCTCAAAAAAAAGGACAGGGCAGATCCCTAGGAAAAAGGCAGTCTGGGGACATAGAACTCCTCATTTCCTCGTGAAATGCAGTTTCGCTCTCCCTTCAGTTTCTTGAAGGAAGTTGTATCAGTCAGGGAAGACTAACTGCGGTAATAAACAGCTCCTAAATCTCTTAAACTACCACAGGTAGATATCACCCTCATGTCACCGTGCAGTGTGGATCGTGCAGGGTGACAACGGGTGGGAGTGCTCCGTTCTACATGGTCCCTTGGGGGCTCGGGTTCCTTCCAGCCGATAGCTCCCCATTCTCAGAGACCTCAGAGTCTTCCATAGTTTCTCCATCCTAGGCTAATAATTGAGGGAAGGGAGTGAGCAAGAAAGAGTAGGAGTATGTTTGTTCGTTCGTTTGTTTGTTCGTTCGTTTGTTCGTTCGTTCGTTTGTTTGTTTGTACTAGATTAGACCAGGGCTAGAAATGGCTCACATCACATCTTTCCACATTCTATTGCTCAGACCTCCCTTATGTGGCCCTCTTAACTGCAAGGGAGTCTGGGAAATGTCATTCAAGAAGGAGATGGAGGGATGTGGTGAACAGCTGGCCAGTCTCTCCCACAGCGGTGGTGGTAGAATATACACAGCGCCGCTGTCTTCATTATCTCCTGGCACCAAATGGGACATTGTAGAGTCAATCCATTATCCCTACGGCTTCTTTTTGATGTGGTAGAAACCAGAAAACTGTACACTTTGTCCTCTGCATTGCTAATTCCACCGGACAAGACGGGAGCACTTCCTTCATCTTGTAAGTTTCATAGCTTACCTGTCAGCGTTTTGCTATCTGTATTTGGAGCTGCTACATGAATCATGCCAATGATCAGAAAGGATTTGTCATTTCTGTTACTGGGGAGTCTTTTATTTTAGGCGGCAGCGGCCGAGAGCGCCCTGTGCTTTTTCAGTTTTCAAAGCTGGTCGTGGGAAGGAAGTAACAGGATGCCCCAGCAGGGGGTTCTCCAAACTAATTCCATTTCTTGCCCTTCTCTCTGGCTTTCAGGTTCCTATGGAGACTTTTTTGAAAGCAGCTCTCCATTACGACCAGGGCCATGCTCCCTCTCTCAAGGGAACCTGTCCCCAGATTGGCCTCAGTGGCAGGGGAGCCCCACAGAACTGGACAGTGGCACACAGGTCATTCGGAGGACTCAGACCACGGCCACGATCACGGAGTGCAGGGCTCACCCTCCTGTGTCCCGAGTCTGCAGTACATCCCCCGCCCAGGGCGGCAGTAGGAGATCAGGGCTGGCCACACCAAAGTCGGAGCAGTATTTGACTCTGAACAGTGCCGAAGACCTCGCCGAGAGCATGCTGGATGCAGCCTGGCTGCAGAGCCGCGCCAAGCCTCTGCACCAGAGACCTCGGGAGAGCGCGAGGCACGACAAGAGGCCACCTCCTCCTTACCCCGGTCCAGGGAAGCAAGCTTTAGCATCGGCCCACCAGCCCGCAGAGCCACCGTTGTGGAGGCGTCAGAGGCCAGAAGAAGGCTCAGGATCAGCTTTGGAAGAGGGAAGCCAGACAGCCGAGCGCGAGCATCAGGCCGCCCAGCAAGAACTGAGCAGCGCCTGCTTGAGTCCCGCTGGCGATCAGAACAGTAAGGCCCTGGGTGAAGCCAGCTGGCTTGACTGGCAGAGAGAGCGGTGGCAGATCTGGGAGCTCTTGTCCACCGACAACCCCGATGCCCTCCCGGAAACACTGGTATGAGCCCACGCCCAGCTTGGGCCCCCAAGTCCCAAACAGCCTTCTTTCACTCAGTAGGGAAAAAAAGTTGGTGTTGGACAATTGGACAGTTACTTACTTTTCTTCTTTTACACTTTTAAAAAATAACACAAGAGAAACCCAATTCACTTAAAGATAGTACAGCACTAGTACCCTTGACATTTTAATGAGATTCTATGCATAGCCAGCCTTAGGGAAACACACACAAAATATATAAATATATATATAAACGAATTGCGATAGCCCATCTAAAAACTACTCACAGTGGCTCTATATAAGATAAAACTCTTGCTTTGGTATAGCTTAATTGTATTTATGTGTCTTCAGTTTTGATTATTGTATATTCTGTAACAGATTATGTATGATAATCATTTATGATATATTCACAGAAAACAAAAGAAATGATTTTTTTTAATCACTTCACTTATACTAAGCAATGAGATTCTATAGAAGATTCTAGAATATGCACAAGCGGGTTTCTGTGCTTTTGCCATAGTTTTTTTTTTAAAGGGGGACAGCCCTTCTTCAATGCCTAAGAAAAACACTAACAAAACAAAATAAAACAGAATATGAGAAGACGTATTTTTATATAGTAGTGAGATACAAAAGAATATAGTCACTGAATGCTTTTTCGTATTGAATATATTTTAAGGAAGATATTAAATTTGATATGGAATATATTTTTAGAATCTGTTTAGAAAGGATTCAGTTAATCAAACGAGAAAGGTCATGCCTGAGAAAATTAAGAAGTTGTCTTTCCCATTTTAGGTCAAATTCAATTTTATATAGACCATATATAATATATATTTATAATGTGTAATTGTTCTGCTTTTTTCAAAACTGCAAACTGGAATCCAACTATAAAGTGATTAAGAATCTAAATAGAGTATTCAAATTAGAGAACATGGTTTTTCCTTTTGTCCCATAATCAGTATTAACCAAATTATATGCAATGTTATGTAAAGTAAATCACATTTGGAAAAAAAAAAAAACTACAGCTTTGTATTTACATTGTGCCAAAGGCTGAGGAAATGTTTCCTTCGGTAATTTCGTGTGTATTGTAAAATGCTCCTACCTTACTTCAGTAGTTAGAAATTTTTCAACTGCAAAACCATTTTTGACCAGCAGGTGGCGATTCGCTTCAGTATTTTATGAGATTTTTTTCACTTCATAAAGGAATGTGTATTATAGAAAAATAATTTTTTTTATAAAACATGCTACTCTTAATTTTCATGTTGGCAATGACATTTTCGGTGGTGTTTCTTAAAATTCTATCTTGTGCCATTATGAATAAAAAGTTAAGCAAAAGCTTTGTTCCTTGGCATTAAATCCAATGAATGACCTCACACCCCATTCCAGACATACAGCCCACTAGCCACAAATCCAAATGTAATAGATAATGGCAATACCATACATATACAGCGAAAGAGCTAGTAAAAAATATCAGATGGCTTGGGAACATCAACCCAGTGACACCGATGCATTTAGAAATTTATAATTATTTGTTGCAAGCGAAGGCTAATTGTCACTCAATTGAAACTCGGTTGTCAGTGAGGAAGTGGTTTACTACAAGATGGGAACTCACATTTCCTATCTGCTGTACAGGTATTGCCCAACACGATCCCTGTACGTTACATCTGTCCCTATAGGCCTTAGATGCTTAATTTCCTTCAGGGCCGAAATAACGAAGTCTAGAAGTGGGATCTAATTTTCTAATTGAGAGACTGTTTGGGACATCTTCGGGCTCTACCATTGGGTCCAGCACCTCCCCCACTGGCTGCAACTCAGGAAGAATTCGCCTGTGGGCCTCTGGTTCTTCCTGGCTGCCCATCGCTGCTAAAAGTTATAAACAAGACCCAGAGCAAACATTGCTTGATTGTGAATCACAGGTCACTCTTCTGTGCCACCTAGTCTCATCCTACTCCTGCTGACCCTGTGTTTTCTTGGCTTTGAACTAGATCATAATCTGGCCAGTTCTTTCCCTCTATTCTGGACTAGACTGCTGGATATATGGGACTTCCTTCATTCCATGTTCTTGTATTAAAAGTCCAATATCTTTTTGAAACTTCCAGATCAGATGGCTGTGAGGTTGATGCCTGTGTCACAAAGGGTAACAGAAAGTATGTGCATCTGTTATAATAGTCAGATCTAGAACAGCCAGTTCGGAAAACATAGCTCAGAATATTTTTTAAATAATTAAAATGTGTATGTGTGTGTGTGTGTGTGTGTGAGAGAGAGAGAGAGAGAGAGAGCGAGAGAGAGAGACAGAGAGAGACAGAGAGAGACAGAGAGAGATGAACAGAACTTACTCTACCTTCCTTTTTGTATGGTTTAAGCCCAGTGGCCATATCTTTAGCTGAGTGAATGAAAGCTAGTTTTTTAGATGCCTTTATCACACTGAAAAGAAGTTATTTTTAAAACACACATACGAGGCCCAAGGACCTGAGTGGAATTTGAAGTCATTTCTATCCCCTTGTAAATGATATAATACCTGACAAGAAAAAATAAAACTCAGACTCTTTCAAGTTGGACAAACCATGAACAGGCCATTCGAGTCACTCATTCCTGTGAGCAAAGAGATCCTACAAGGAAGAAAAAAGCTGCTGTGGGCTGCAGATGTTACTGTATCTCTGCATCATCAATCATTATTTTTGTGTCTCTGGCAATGGGGCCAGAACAATGAATGCAGAAATAGCCAAGTATGAATTTGTCTTGATCCACCTAAGTAGCTATTAACATACGTTTGTTGTGGTTTTTATAGGGGGAAAAAAAAAAAAAACTCATACCAATGAAGTTTGTGCAAATCGAGGAAATTTCTAAATAAGCCCAGCTTGCTTCTTTTCTTATGCACATTTTAATATACATCTGCTTGGCAGAGAAACAGCATTGGGATTAAATATAAGGAGATGTCAGAACCAAATCCAGGCCTGTGGCGTATGTCGTCTGAGAAGCAAACTGAGAAGAAAGGAAATGACTGAAGAAGAGTCGCTCAGAGATGAGAACGGGACATCTCAACTGGACAGAATTTTAAAACAGGACTAAATCAGCAGCAAATGTTCTTCCAGAGGAAAAAAAAAAAATGCAAACCAAAGGAAAATTCCATTAAAGTTTGGAATTCTTTGGCACGGTCGAGGCGACCGATGGCGACATGGAGATGTTGGACTGCAGACAGCGGTCTCTGGGGTGTGGACCCCTGGCCTGGCATGGCCCACAATTCACCAAGGTGCACGCAGCACAAGCAACAACTGAGGGCCCCATGGGGTCGCAGGACTGTCGAAAGATTCACTAGATTTAATTCAGTCAACATCTGTTCATCCTAGAGTGACCAACTTGTCCCACTTTGCCGGGGACATCCTGCGTTTAATAATGAAAGCCCCATGACTATCCTCATTTGCCAGAGGACCAAAGGACTCAGAGCAACATCAGCAGAGTAGCCCAGGGTCTCACAGCTAGGGAGTGGCAGAGCTAAGATTTGGCAGCAGGCCATCATCCAACTGTGCCAGCCTGCCATCCAGATAACTCTGAGCGGAGCGAACAGAGCTCTGTGCTTCTTGGAACCCTGGGTCTCTCTTGTGAAGGAAAGGGGCTCTACTGGACCTTCCCAGGGGAGAGGACCTGCATCCGGGATGATGGCTTCTACACAGCAGCACTTGGGGGAGCTCCAGGCCTCCCCCCGCCCCCTGCCTACTTCCTTTTGAAGAAAGAGAAATGGAAGATAAAAATTAATGAAAGCCCAAAGTAAGTTTGATTTCTGGGGAGCTTTGGAAACCAAAGCCGTGAAGGGAAATGGACGTGATTTAGTATCAAACTTTCCCAGGTGAATTAGAATTAATAATTATATCATTTACATATTACTATTAATAAATAATTAATAAAAGTGACATATTGCAGTTAATAATTAATTGCACTTAATTACAGTCTAGCATTATCTTTAGATTTTCTTGTTTCAAACAGCTATCAGAGCCACGGCTGACTTCATTAGGTCAGCGGATCGGTTGACGGATTCATCCAATCATCTACCCAACCAATATTTACCAGGGGCTCAAGGGCTGGACTCTGGGGTTACAAAGACAGAGAAAAGTCTGGGTCTGCCTTTGAGGGCACCTCAGCTACCAAAATGGTCCCTCCCATGACCTGCACTGTGGGAATGGCAGCAGATGCTGCCAAGTGCCATACACGGATGCAGCAAACATCCCAGTGGCCGGTACATGCTAGGCAATGGATAAATCGTTGAGTAAATGAATCAATACATGAATCCCTCCATCTGTCCACCACTCACCTACCTGCCCTTCCATCCATCCACTTATTTCCTCCCATACTCTTCTTTCTTTCTGTGTTTCTATTTCTGCCATAGTTTTCATTTTCTTACTTCCAAGTCACTATTTCTCCAGCGTTATTTTTTAGTGTGTCTGGTTCTCTTGCCTAGTTCCAAGATTAAAATGTAACATTGGGTAAATGAATGAAAAAGAGAACAGAACCTTCTGTTGGCCGTGGGTGCGGGGTGCAAAGCTATTTCTTGTTTCCATATAAACAAAATGCCCGGGCTGGTTTCAAGGGTGTGAGGGAAGAAAACAACCCTCCTCCCACCCTCTTAAGTTTCTTGCTTGGGGCGTGCGAATTAAACTGGCAAAGACAGATTAAGGGAGGAAAGGGTTTTTTTCTTACGCGTAATGGGAGCCAACAAAGGACTAGCTGGCTCCTTAAATGGTTAAAGTTAAAGGTTTATCCATCCAACTCAGTAGGGCAAAGGGAGTACGGACAGCTTCTACGAGAAAACCAAACAGATTTATTTAAGAAAGACAAATGGGTTTTTAGGAGGGCAAACAGAAGATAAGAAAGTTTGTGAAAATGTTGGTCTATACAGGTGTGAGTGGGTTTTCCTTCTCCTTCAGGACCGTAAAATCTCCCCAGAGAGGGGATTTATGGCAGCTTCACCACCCCACCCCCCCAGAAGTTGCTGCTTTTAGTCAGATGGGGGAAGCTCCGAGGAAGGCTTTTCTTCCGCATTTGCTAAATCTCAGATGTCTTCAGCTTAAAATAGTTTTCATGCCAACTCTGGGGTTTCGAGTGGGTCTCCACAAGAGTAAAATAAATTAGAGAAGGAATTAGAAACGTGCTTCCTCCTGCAGGAAAGAAACATGGCGAGTCAGTGTTCAGAGCTGTCTTCAAGTCAAATCACTTTACTTCTTTACGTGAAAACTAGTTTGAAGTAGACTTCAAACCACACTATTTTCCCTTAGCTTAAACATTCACAGGCTAAAACGGGGCATGACACAGTGTACCCTAACCTAAGAGAAACGAGCCACATAAAACTTAGAATTCTGGTCTGAAAAGAACCTTGAAGATAATTTCTTAGAGAAAAGTGAGGCTTACAGACCAAAACCCCCAAGCTAATGCAAAGAATTAGCACAGAAATAAAGACCCCCAGCCCTGTTCCCTGCCATCGCACTAGCCACTACCTCCAGATCCAAAAACTCAGCCTAAGAAGTGGGGCCAAGGAGGCAAAATACTTTAATGAAGTGATGACTAAGAATGGGATTTTTAAGTTAACAGTGAACTAATTCTTTAGTGGGCACTGCAGTTTACTTTGAGTGATTTGTCTGGGTTCATCTAAGCACAAGCCACTCTCCTGGGAATGTGAAAGGGGCAGGGGTGGCAGGACACAGGCCTAGTGCTAAAGTGGTCTAATCAGGTTGAAGAAAAACCTTATTTTCCATGGTTATGGGAACTTCTTCCTCACACCCCACGTGGCCATAGGCGAGGATCGTAAAGCTCAGACATCCACTAGGAGCCATCTAATAGTGATGAAATGGATCAGCCGTATTAGGGTACAGTCGAAATCGAGCATGGAAGGAAACAGCTTCCGGAGAGGTGGAACTGACCAGGCACGTGCCCAGCCTTACACTCGTGGTCATGAGTCCCAGCGGGGATTCCATTACTTGCAGCCGAAAGCATCCTGACAATATTCTATACCCAGCCGTGGAAGGATGATAAAGGTTATTATTCAGGACTCTATTCAACTGTTATTATGAAGTCTTCTCACAATTCTTATGTTTACACCGCTCAATATTCATAGTTCCTGTGGCCCCTTTCACATGTGACATCGTGTATGATAAAGCATGAAGTAAAGCTAATTATAAACATTAAGAGAACACACACGTCTCGCGCCTCATCCCCCGAGTAGATATAGGATCCCCAAGAATAAACTCGTCTTAGAAACTTTAATGTCTGCTCCGGCAACTGATACAATTCCACAAAGCAGAAACCACATACTTGCTAAGTGACGTGTGACCCCAGGTTAAATACTTGGCAGAAAGAGCTGTCAGCTTTGTCTTCAAAACAAGGGAGTAGAGTACACAGCATAAAGTAGGTGCTTTACCACTTACACACATGGCGTGGAATTTTATTTCAGGGGCGGTGGCTTCTCCTGCACTGCCACAGTAAATCTATTATTTCTGTTATGTACCCCTAAGAAATTCTGTAACTTGGAAAATTTTACTGTAAGTAAGGAGGAATATATCACTTTTGAGATGACTTTTGGTGCCCTTTTCTTTGCAATAAATACAGCCTTGTAATATCCATTTTGAATCCGGATACATATTAAATTTTTGTGGAGGGGGTACCTTTCTGATCCCGAGGACATAATGAGCTACATTTTAGATTACGAAGCACAAGAGCCTAATTATAATCTTGTTTTTGTCAAGTGGGACTTGCATATTAAATCGATCAAGTGTCACCATGCCATGTTTATATTTTTGTAAAGGTTGAAGACTACTATCTGTCTTTCCCCTTCGGTGACTTTGAATAACAGGGGCTTGCTTAGAGCAAGCACCCACGTACCTGCTAATCCTGCCGAGGAACTGAAATCAGTGGGAGCCCTGCTGGTCTCCCTCTAGACAGATTCTTCTTGGCAGAAGTAGGCCAGAGCGTGGGAGACTGTGTATCATGTCTCAGCATTTCCTTATTGCCCTTGAATCTCCCTTTCCTTGTTGATGATGATGAGGTGATGGCTGAAAGTCATTGAGCGTTTTCCGCTTCCCACGAGTTCTTTTCTAAGTGCTTTCAGGTGTCATCTCGTAGTATCCTCAAAACAACTCTGATACATCAGTGCTGCGGTCTGAATGTTTGTTCCCCACAAATTCATATGGTGAACTTTAACCCCCCCCATGCAATGGTATGAGGAGGCAGGGCTTCGGGGAGGTGATTAGGTCACGAGGGTAGAGCCTTCATAATGGGATTAGTGCCCTTATAAAGGAGACCCCAGAGCACTGCCCCCCTTCCCTCACGTGAGGACCCAAGAGAAGATGGCCGCCTGTGAAGCAAGAAGCGGGCCCTCCTCACCAGACATCGCATGGCCCAGTATCTTGACCTTGGATTTCTCAGCCTCCAGAACTGTGAGAAATACATTTCTGTTGTTTATAAGCTGCCCAGTCGATGGTATTTTGTAGTAGCAGCCCAAACAGACTAAAATAGTAAGTTATATTATTCCTTTTATAGCCGAGAAAGCTGAGGCCCAGAGATATTAAGATCACACAGCAAGTGAAGGCCTGAGTCCTAATTCCAACCGAGCCGTCTGCCTCCAAGACGCACATTATTATTATCATTATTTTTTTCTGTAAATTGAGGCATAATTGACATTATATGAGTTTCAGGTGTAAGATGTAATGATTTGCTATTCGAATGTGTTGTGAAATGATCATAAGTCTAGTTAACATCTACCACCTTACAGTTAAAATAACTTTTTTTCTTTCTTGTGATGAGAAGTTTTAAGAGCTCTCTTAGCAACTTTCAGATATGTAATACAGGCTTATCGACTCTAGTTACCATGCTGTACATAACATTCCTATGACATATTTGTCTTATAACTAGAGATCTGTACCTTTTGACCCTCTTCATGAATCTCCCTGACCTCCCACCACCCACCTCTAGCGACCAGCAATTTCACCAATCTTCTGTGTATCTATGAGCTCAGTTTTGGAGGGTATTTTTAAAGATTCCACAGATAAATGAGATAATATGGTATCCCTATCTCTTATTCACTTAGCACAATGTCTTCGAGGTCCATCCATGTTGTTGCAAATGGCAGGATTTCATTCTCTTTAATGGCTGAATAATATTCCACTGTATGGACATTTTGTGTATATTATTCATTTTATCTGTTCATCTGTCACGTTATTTCCATGTCTTGCCTATTATAATGCAATGAATATGGGAGGGGTGAAGATATTTTTTCGAGGACAAACGTTCTTGATCACCACACATGGCTTTGAGCCTGTGAAAATTGATCCACAATACAAGTCCCACAGGTACCACAGAGGTGAGGCCTAAATGTACGTCTCTTCACTTAGCTAGGGAGGAATAACTCTGGTAAAGAAACCGTATTGGTGACTCAGTATAGAAATTGGTAACTATAAACTCAAAAATATTTATGAGCACTTGCCCCGCCCACGACCACAAGGCAGTCTTTAAATCAGAATGCCAGCACTTACACACCGGTTCATTCACAGACTGCTCTCTCCAGGACTGAGTGCCCTGTGGAGTCTCTGCCTTCCCATCGTGATGCACGGTGCATAAACAAACATTCAGTGAATGGATGTTAGCTAGGGAAGTACTAGGAATACGCCCTATCAGTTCAAACCTCCACTTTGTTTGCTGAGTCTTAGCCTAACGTACAGTAGTTCTGATTCTGAACAGCGCCGCTTCCGTAGACAAGACTTTGTTTAAAACCCCAGAGATTACCCAAAATGAACTTCAAGTTATAAATGAAACCTATCAGAGTATTGATTCTTGGATATGATCATGTTCGATCTAGACACAAAGCAGATCTGAAATCCACTAGGCTGTAGTCTTTTCCAGGGTATAAACTGTCGATATTGTCATCAAAAAGAGAGAGATCGAAGCCCTATAAAAGGGCTGCCTGTCTATGGCTAACTTTTGTTTCCAGTTATGACACTGTTTCTCGTAATAATGCCTTATCCTGTACTAATTCAGTAGCACTCAAGACCAAAAAAAAAAAAAATGCCAAGAGTAACGGTTTTCTTTAGCACAGGCAGACCTCATTTTATTGTGCTTCACAGGTTATTTTTTACAAAATGAAGGCAAGACCCTCCACTGGCAAAAGATTGCGACTCACTTTATGGTGGTGGTCTACAACCGAACCCTCAGTAGATCCGAGGTCTGTCTGTACTTTAAAAATATGTGATTAGCAGATGAGCAGATGGCTGCCTCTAGCAGAGACTGTGGCATTACTTCTATAAAGATTACTTCTGTCAGAAGAAATGATTAAGTGTAACGTTACTGAAGAGATTTGCAAAACTTGTTTACCATCAACTTTATTTTATTTTAAAATATGCAAATATTTTGAAATATAGGAGTTTAAGGTTGTTGGATTTTTAAAATTCCATGCAAAGCTGTCACAACAAAGAAATTCACAGCAAATTAATCACTCCAGGCTGCTAATTCCATCTAAGAATTTAATGGTATTTGGGGTAAATAAAAAGAATTATTATCAACTTTAAAAAACCCAAGTCATTTGTAACACGCTGCTCGAAGTAGAACAATGTTATGGATTACTAGTACCAAGCATTTCAATGGCAAACTTAGAGCTCCCTCAAAAAAAGTCTGAACTGAGACAGTGAGTTGATGCAAACATTCTACATCTGGGAAAAATACTCTCCTGGTGAATTCTAACACTCAACAAAATCTAACCATGTTTTGGAAAGGGACCCGAGCTAGCACTGCGACTTGTGCCTGACCTTCAAGGTTTAGATGAGGCCAACTGCAGGGAAGGCTTCAGGCAGAAGGATGGAACGCAAAGGTAGGAGAACTTGTCAAATGCCAGGGACAATGAGACCTGTTTGTTGGGAGCAGAGTTATATATCAGAACCACAAACTTGAAATGCAAATATTTAAAAGACTATTTTAATATCTTAATATTAAAAAGACTATTAGAATATTTTAATATTCTAATGCACGTGCACCATCAAACCATGGGGGCGTTCAAACTATTCTCTAACAAGATCCAGTCTGAAAACTTCATATGAGAATTTGGAGAGCCAAGAAACATCTTAGTTTTGCTGAGTACATTTCTAGTGTAAATCTTTTATGTTTCTTCTCAGGATTCACTGCTAGGTCATAGGGGCTTTAGACATGCTGGCAACTCTTTAAAAAGCATAACTGAATAGCTTCCATTAAAATATTTGACCAGGTAAAAGCTCCTGAGCATCGCAGAGGCTTTCGGATCCACATGTTGCGTATTCAAGAGAAAACAGTAAGAAAAAAAGTAGCTCTCCTCATATTTTAAGTTCTTTTTCAGAGGTCGTTCAGACTTTTCTAGATTAAATACACAGGCAATACCACAGATAAAGTGAAAACTAAGGGACTGCTTCCCACTGAAGGGAAGTGGGAATTAAATTTAACATGATCTGCTATGAACTGCAGGGTGAAAATGAAACTCCAAAGAGCAGGTGCATGCTGTCCTTCACTAAGTGAAGTGTAAGGTGTCATTATCCACTTGCACTCCCAGTACATGATGACTGCAATTCAGTTTGGGGAAAATAGTTTAATATATTGTTCAGAAAAAAAAAAAAAAAAGGTTATATTTGCCCATCTCTAACAAGACAGTGGTTATGAGGTCCAGCGCCACCAGGCGACCTTCATCCTGTCCCACACCGCCGAAAGCGAGTCCAAAGCGGGTCGGACGTCCAGGATGGTGAACTGGTAGTCCCGGCTGACTTCGCCGCCGTCGTAGTAGTCAATGACGTATCTGACTTCCGTCCCACAGCGGTTGATGATCCAATCGTGCCTGTCGAAAGGCAACTCGTACCTGGAATGAAAACGTGCCGGTGAGCGTTCAATCGCTCGCCGTGCCTCCGGCTCCAGAAGAGCAGCGCGCGGCGAGGCCTGCTCCGAGTCATGTGTCTCAACGGGGAGGCGACGCTCGGCATCGCAGTCCACAGCGCCCACGAAAGGAGGTGCTGGAGACCTGTGGTGAGCCCAGGGCACACGAAGGCTCACCTGTCTGCAAAGGCATCGGGTCCCCGTGAAGGAGACCCAGCGGGGTGAGCGGGGACTCTGACTACGCAGGAAGAAGAGGGAGGAGCGCTGAGTGCAGGGGTCCAAAGAGGACAGATTTAACAACCCAGAAGACAACTCAGTTCGATGCCAGATACTTAGGCAGGCCGCGTGTAGGGTTAAC
The DNA here is from genome assembly GCF_000325575.1 of Pteropus alecto. Lineage (NCBI taxonomy): Eukaryota > Metazoa > Chordata > Mammalia > Chiroptera > Pteropodidae > Pteropus > Pteropus alecto. The sequence continues at coordinate 1,430,675 of NW_006431911.1, forward strand.
GCAGCCCCTCCACGTACTCAGAGGACTGCTGGCTGCCCGGCCGGCAGCCAAGGCCGGCAGCACAAAGGGCGTTCAGCAGCGCCTATCCCCAAGGACGTTTCCTGCTGCTCCCGTGGACGTTATCTGCTCCCGTAACCCAGAAGCACATCTCGCTCCCATCCGGCTGGGGAGGTGGCGGCTCCCCCACGAGATAACCCCTCCCCCGGCTCCTGGCCATGCAGAACTCTGCTTGCTCGGGTCAGCAGCCTTCTTCCTCAGCTCCCACCGGCCGCTGCTGAAGCTTCCCTGCCTCGTGAGTAATGAACGACACTTGTCACCCCTCTGGTCCTCCTGGTGGTCCTTCTGGAGGACCCAATCCAGGCGCAGGCTCCAGGCCCGGGGCTCCTGCGTTGCAGCTGGCGTGGCCGGCAGGGTATTATGGAGCACCCCGGTTGAGTCAATCTCGAGTTGGGGGCATGGGGAGGACATGCCTGGTGGGGTTCGCCAGGGGAATCCCGGGGTGGGCCTCTGGGTCCATGTTATCTGAGGTGGCAAGCCTTTTAGATTTGTGGGCCCCACCAAAGGAGGGGGGGATGCTCCCAACGTGCTTATGGGCCTCTTCCAGCTTTTGCTCTAAGTAGGGAGACTGTGTTCTTTAAGGAGCTGCGGCCGTGGCAGCACAGAGGGCCGCCCGTCCTGCAGGCGCCACGGGAAGCCAGTGCCAAGCAGCTCAGGCCAAGGAAAGGGTGACGGAAGTGGAAGCGAGGCTACACGGACCTGCGAGTCACACGGGCCAACAGCGAGGGTATTCTGGGAAGGCAGTGAGAACAGACTAATGAACAACCGCAGGACCTAGCCTGTACCTTGCGAAAGTTCGGGAGGAAAAGCTAATGAGAGATCACCTATGGGTAGTCACTGCACAGTCTGAATGGAACCCCAGGAAGTGGGACCCCACAGCAGAACACGAGTCTGAGTCAGATGAAGAAATAGAGGTGTCCCTCCCAGACGAAGCCACGTGTCTTGGGCCTCCCCAGTAATTGTTCAGAAACTAACAGGAGCACCCTGAGGGGCAAGACCCGAGGACGCTAGCTCGCCCCCCTAAACATTTGCACCTCCGCCTGGCCGCGTGAGGCAGCGGAGCCGGCGACCAAGGTCCGCTGGGAAGGGTCACAGTCCATCACGGGGCAGTGACTTCGTCTTTGGGACACCGGTGCGGAAGGCATAATACTGTCTGGAGATGAACTGACCAGATGGCCACTGTCACCAGCCACCCTTCTTTGTGCCAATGCATATGCGGGGCAATCCAATATGCAGAAAATGTGTCGCTGCCGAATTGGTTCATGGCGGGCTGCCGCATGGCTGGGCCAAATGAAGGCGAGTTGCCGATGGCCCAGCCGTGCTGGATGTCCCCGCCGTAACTGCAGGCGTTCCTTAGGGAGATGGGATGGCAGCATGCTATATCGAACCATCCGAGGGCCCTGATGCAGTGCCATTTACTACAGGTATGCGGGACCGCGCCATCCAGACGGCCCCGCCGGCCTATTGTGATACTTTGGTGCCTGTCCTGTCCACTCTAGTGGGGAGAACAATCCAGGTGGCAGCACAGGCTGTTGCCCATTTGGGGGAAACTGAACTGGCCCGATGGGTCCAGGGAAAAGACAGAAAGTTGTGGGTGTGCAGGCAGAGGGTAAGGATTGTCTGGTAAAGGAGACCAGATGGCAACTATGGACGGATCTGAGAAGGGCCGGGGTCGCCCCCCCACCCCTCCAAAAATGATAAGCAACCCAGCATAGTACTGGTAGCCCTGCGGCAGCTTAAACCACAGCAGAAATTGCAACCCCTGCTCGACAGGCGGGTGGCTGTCCGCACCTTGGAATGGACCTCAAGTGGTAGGGACTTGCGACCCTCAGCTCCTTGCTTGGATGACTTTTTGCGGGACCAGGACACGTCCAAAATATTCAGACAGCCAAGATCAATTCGTCTTTACCTGGGAAGGACAACAATGGGCCTTCACTGTCCTACCGATGGGGTATCTCCCTAGCCCCACTATTTGCCAAGATTTTGTGGCTCAGGATTTGACTGGCTGGACTAACCCCTCCTCCACACAATGTACCGTTATAGTAATGACGTCATGCTAACCTCTGACTCTCTCAGACCTATAAGCCTACGCCACCCCTGCCTTTTCCCAGCCTCTGTAAAACTGTCAAGGGCAAACGAAATACTTCTAGAGGTCATAAAATATATTCATAAATTCGCCAATCTAAAGGATGTTAACTGCTTACTAACTGCCATTAGAAATGGAAGTTTCTGAGAGTTAAGAATTTGTATTACAATTGAAAGGGACATGTATGTGTTTAGTAACAGAAGGTCTAAGGTATAGGGATTTACTTCAAAGGAGATTAAAGAAAAGTAGTTTGTCCTAAAGTTGGTTATTTCTAAAGGAGTAAGAAGAGGCAAACTGATGGGATGAAGAAAGTTGCAGGTCTGTGAAGAGAAATCTTGTGTCTACGGCCACACCGCCCTGAACGCGCCTGATCCCAGCTGATCTCGGAAGCTAAGCAGGGTCGGGCCTGATTAGTACTTGGAAGGGAGAAATCTTGAAGGAGGAAACTTTATATATGGTTGAGCTAAACAAGACTGGAAATATATTTAAATGTCAAAAGCGAGCTAATACGAAATCACAGTTGTGTTTTCTCCCTCTGCTAAGTAACACAGTTTCTGGGACTGTTGGTCAGCTACTGATGTTACGGAAAAGCTTACTGCCTGAAGAAAACAGAGATTCTGTGTTTTATCAGAATAATTTCCCATGTTTTATGTTGTCTTAATCAGGCCCTTGGCTACTTAAGGAAATGGAATCTCCACAACAGTAAGAATTGAGTTTTGCTAATAATTATGCAGAATTGGCATGTTTCTTTTCCTCCCCACCTACCCCTCCGAAACCGAACACTTTTAATGAGTAAGTCCCCTTACTCTCATGGCAATGTGGTTATTTGCATAAGTTCGATAAGAATCTGTTCTCTTTATAACAGGGCATGATTGGAAACTAGCTTTTAGTGCCAAGTCTTTGACTGGAGTGTCATATTAGAGAGGAATGCAGAGACTCGGATATGACCGAACGGCTTTAAGGAATTGACTCACGGGAGCCAATAAAAGCCTTTAGAAATATTGGCCGGGTACCATGCTCTCAGGGTTCCCAGCAGCCTTCTCATGTGAGTAAAGAATGTCAGTTCTTGGCAGGTGCGGGCACCTCAAGATATTTTGGAGATGTCAAGAAGAGAGGAACTCACCTGAAACCTGTAGGTATTGCAGGCATCATCTGAGGGCGGCCCTTGCTTTGGCTTTTCTGGCCTTGCGAGGCCTTTAAGCTCAATCTGAAGATTCCTTGTAAAATTCCAGCAAAGCAGAATTAAAAGGGCCCATCTGGTTAATTGATATTCTTGCTGGGCTTATGCAAGTGATCAGGCCCAAGTTTATTGAGACGACTTATTTCGCAAATGAATGAGTCCTAATTTGGCTAACTTTGGTAAAGACGAGTAGTTGGAGAGGAAAGAGAAAACGTTTCGATAAAGATCGAAATATACGTATGTGAACATTAGATTCTTATACTATTCATTGTCTTTTAGGTTTTTATTTTCTACTTGTAGATTGGACTGGGTCCTAAATTCTTCTAGCTTCCTCCAACATCTGTCTGTGGCTCTTCGAACATGTTTTCGATTTGTAATTTTTCTCCCATCCTTCAACTAGGCATTATTGGAAAACTATAACTGCTTTCTCCAAGCCACGCAAGCTAAAGATGGACAACTTGATATATAATTCGAGAGATTGCCACAATGGCTCATGTTTGAACAACCTCAGTGACTGGTGCTGGGTGGGCCAAGTGAACAGTTTGCCCTGGTGCCTACGGACATCATCAGGGACATTTCAAGTGGCGGCAGATGCTTCCAGCCTTATATCTAGAAATCTGCTGACAACCTTACAAACTCAGAAGCTGCTCTGTAATTTGCTCTATTAACCTTTTTCTCGTTTTCATTGACATAGGAGGCATCTATACAGTGGCTAATACGACAGTAACAGCTCTGGGAAAGTTGAGACTCAAATACATAGAATCATGCAGAAGGCTACTTTGTATTCATAGTGAACCAAAAGCTAACAACACACTCAGTTGAATGTAGGAGTTTCATTCCTCTAACCACCAAACTCCGGCCTTTTTTAGAAGAAAGCAGCCAGAACGGTCTCCTTGCCTCTCTTCCCTCAAGACTGAGGAATGATCAGGAGACCGGGGGGAGTTGTAACAGGAATTGTAGCCTGACGTGTTGCATGCAGCACTTGGGGCAAAGCCCTTAACCACCTGGTGGCCCTCCATCGGCCCTTGGGGCCATTACCTGGTAACAGGACTGCTGGGCTGATGTGTAGTTACTGTTAGGGTGTAGTCTTTATTGCATTTGTGATATATGGATGCAATAACAAATGCTCTAGCCACCCAGGGATCCCCTGTCCGGAAGACGTGACATGAAGAATGTGAGGTGGAGAGGCGTCGGGTTAACTGGGACACAGCCCCTCCACGTACTCAAGGACCGCTGGCTGCACAAAGGGCTTTCGGCGGGGCCTGCCCCCAAGGACGTTTCCTGCTGCTCCCGTGGACGTTATCTGCTCCTGTAACCCAGAAGCACATCTCGCTCCCACCCGGCCGAGGAGGTGGCGGCTCCCCCACGAGATAACCCCTCCCCCGGCTCCTGGCCATGCTCGGGTCAGCAGCCTTCCTCCTCAGCTCCCACCGGCAGCTGCTGAAGCTTCCCTGCCTCGTGAGTAACGAACAGCACTTGTCACCCCTGTGGTCCTCCTGGTGGTCCTTCCGGAGGACCCAACCCAGGCGCAGGCTACGGGCCCGGGGCTCCTGCGTTACAATGCAACCCACGAAACGCCAGTGGATCTGGCTGCCATGGGGCCAACTTCGGGGAGCGGAAGAAATCCACCGCTGAATACTGAGTTTTAGACGGTGGCGCTACAGTTCCCAGACTGCCTTGGGTGCCAAGGAAAAGCTGCCCCTGCCGCGAGGTGTGGTGATCACCTTTCTGCACCGACACTCACCCCATCCAGGACCGGATCCTCGCCCGTGGTGAATACTCTTTCGCTTTACCTCCGAACCGAATCAACGACGGGCCACAAGGACATTCCCTAGAAACCCCCCAATAAGAGAAGTCTATGAAAATATTTTCTTTCCTTTGAAAACTACGATGTGGCAGGTTCTCAATAATATACATTGTTCTCTATGCATTTTACATAACGTCAACATTTACAGAGGAAGGTAGCTTTGAAAAACTCCCAAGCAAAAGCCCTATTTGTTAAACATGTTGCTCTTTCTTTCTGGGTCAGGCTCGTCCCCCCACTCTCCACTGTCTTCCCTGTATGTAGCTCCCCTGCTTTTTGCAGGAGTCAGGAAATGGCCTTTCCATTTGTGGAGGAGACACAGGCATATTCTCAGGAAAGAAACAAAAGGTGAAGTTTTTGCTTCTCTTGCGCACAGAACAGCTGGGTTTTTTTTTGGTTTTTTTTTTGTTTGTTTTTTTCAGATGAACCCAAGGAAATCCTACACTCTTCTTTGATTTGAAACCGATGAACGGCCTTCATGAAGAAGGAACGCTGGCTGAATCCCCAGGAACTAACGTAACCCGCGTCTGAACGGCTCCTTAAGTAACTGCGCTCGCGCTGCTGCTGCCGAGGCCCTGGCTACAAACCCTGCTCTCGCAGACCCTCGGAGAGGATGTCCTCGGAGCCCTGTGTTCGTGGAGCTCCTCCCCGACAAAGAGGCCATGTGCTGGGACATCTCCTGAGGCTTCGTCCCAGGGGGGATGCAGTAAGTGCTGCTGAGTGAACAAAACCATTTTCCCGTCTCCCTTGAGGCAGAGGACGATTTAGTGTCTCTCGTCCCACATGCTCTGCTTTCAAGGGACTATGACGCTCCTTCATGGGGGGGTGGGGGGGATTTCTGACCCCTCCCCTTGAGTCTGGGCGGGCTGGTGACACTCTGGGGCTTCCGAGGTTGTTGCCAAAGAAGATACAGCTTCCACCTGGAGCCTTTTGGAACTCCAGCTCTGGGGACCTGAAACAGCCACACTTAGAGGCTGTGGGCAGGTGTCGTGGCTGACAGCTGGTGTCACTCACCAGACAGATAAACGAGGCCTTCACAGGACGTCAGCCCACGGCTGCCAAGCCAACCCTATCACTCAGCCTTGGCGGCTGAGGCCCCAGTCAGCGGGCAGCAGAGACGAGCCATCCCCACACCTCCCTTTCTGTTCTCGGTCCTGCCAATCCACGGGCAGAATTAGATGGCTGTCATTTTACATGGCGGAGTGGGCATGGTCTGCCACATGACGATCACTGGAACAGGCCTGCTCTCTAAGATGTTTTATTAAAATAACGCATCTGAATAACTGTTAAAACTCTAGAAAGCGGATATAAAGTAAGGAAGATGCCGGAAAGGTGTTTTTTAAGATCGCAGACATACTTACGCAGCATGAAGGGCTTCCCACTTCAAAATCTCCTTCCACGCCTGCTCGTTATTCTGATTGTGAATTCTAATGATATTATACATGTCCCTCTGACTGATATCGTCGTCCTTCCACTTCCACCTAGGAAAGAACATTCACGAGATTTGACAGATGTTACTGACACGTGTGTATGAACACGCACGTCCTGTTAGTTGTTCCTCTAGAGATTCCTAACATACTGGCCTTGCACTTATTTTCTGGTAAGTGTGAACATTATTATAATGGATTAATTTGTAAGTTTGGGGCACAAAAATCTCTTTCGTGTTTAATTCTTACATGAATCTGACGAGCAAATTTACATTCTCAGTAATATGCTCACTGACTTACCCTTTCCTTAGCATCGCATTCCAGAACATCTGTTCGGAAGGATAAACCCACTTCTTTTCTGAATCTGCTCTCGGAATGGATGACTCTTCTCTCACAGTGGATAGTGCAAACGGTTGATCGGGGGCTGGTGTCTGATTAGCTGGTGGCATCTAAATAAAATACGTGGATTTTAAAAATATTGGAAATACGATGTAAAGTAGGAACAAGCAGTATCATTAAGTACTTCCTGGAAAGCGATGCGTCAGACATGTGACACAGGTTCTCTGTTAAACCGGTGCCATCGAAATATCAGACCTCTCAGATGATTTGGCTGATGTGAAGAGGCAGAGTACAGAGGTTGTTTTTCCTTGTTGTTCAAGTTGTCATGCATGGTAAATACACGTTGTGGTTAAATTTCCAGTCTTTCTCCTCAAGGATTAAGAAGTAAAAACTAATACCGTGATCTGCAGGCATTTCTAGAAGCCTTTCTGTGATGGGCTTTTCAAAACGATTGCTGACTCTTCTGAGGAAAAGTCTCATGGACTCTATGTACGAAGCCACCTTCTTTTAAAATCTCTTTACGTTTAGGATTTTGCTTATGCTTTCGGCCTTTGGTCTGAAAACAGACAAGTGCTGATGTCCCCACATTGGCAGAGTGGAGGGAGGGGAAGAAGGCTTTCTTCCAAGCACAAGGGGAATGATACTGTTGTGCAAACACTTAGCCTGGACCAGGATTTCTCACTCTTGGCACCACTGACGTTTCGGGCTGGACATTTGGTTATGGGGGTCTATTCTGAGCATTGTAGGATATTTAGCAACATCCCTGGCTTCTATCCAATAGTACCCCTCTTCCTCAGTTGTGACAATCGATGTCCCCCTGCGGGCATAGTCACCCCAGATTGACAACCACTAGCCTCTAACTTCTTTTTGTGGTGAAAGTCTGAAGGATTTTCTAGCAGATGCACATGAATTAAGTCATCACGTGGCCCCTGGTTAGAAAGATGGCAGATGACCTGGGCATGTTGGCGCCATACCGAGCATCTATCAGCACAGCATGTTTAAGGACACAGGTCGGAGGCAGATGGGGATTCACTTTGGGCTCTGCCACGTCCTAGCTGTGATGTGGGCAAATGGCTTACCCTCTCTCTAAGGTCTTCAGCTCTAAAGCAGGGTCACTAAGACTGCTGGCTGCATAGAGTTGTCATGGGGATTACAGGAGACATTGTACGGTGCTTAGCATCCCCCAAAAGACATGAGCAAAAGTTGGCCGTCACGAATCCTCTCACTACACGTCGCAGTCCCACGGGGCCAGAGTCTAGGTCTGCAGGATTTCGAAAGGCTCGCCTTCTGTAGCACTAGGGCAGATGCCCTAGATCCACGGGTAACGGCGCTTTTGAAAGTGTCTCCAAACACTTTTGGTTGTTGCAATTGAGAAGAGAGGGTGTTACTGGCATCTCGTGGGTGGTGACCACGGATGCTGTTCAATGTCCCACAGTGCGCAGGGAGGCACCCGCCACAGGGAATCATCCATGTCCGAGTGTCGCTAGTGCCACCGGGAGAAACCCTGGTCTTGTCCACCTTCTTTTTCAACACAGCAGTGTCCTTACAGCTTGGCAGGGTAGTTACTGAGCGCAACAGGCTGAATGTTCACGTCCCTCCCGAGTCACCAAATCTGCTGGCACCTCGATCTTGGATTTCCCAGACTCCAGAACTACTGTGAGAAATAAATGTCTGTTGTTTATAAGCCACCCAGTCTCTGTTTTGTTTTCTTTCTTTCTTTCTATCTATCTATCTATCTATCTATCTATCTATCTATCTATCTATCTATCATCTATCTATCTATCTATCTATCAATCTATCTATCTATCTATCTCTATGTCGATATAGATAGATAGATATAGATATTCCACAGACTTTCTTTTCCAGACTATATATTGCCAGTTTCTTCGAATGGTAAATGGTTTGCCAAGATTTCTAAATATTTTTCATAATCCTGTGGCCTTCTAAAGCAGCGGTGCCTAGCCATTTTGGCACAGGGACCGGTGATCTAATGCCTGGTGATTTGAGGCGGAGCTGAGGCGGTGATGCCAACACTGGGGAGCGGGTGCAAATCCAGATGAAGCTTCGCTTGCTCACTCGCCCGCCGCTCACCTCTTGCTGTGCAGCCCAGGTCCTAACAGACCACGGACCGACCGGTACCAGCCTGGGTGTTGGGGACCCCCGCTCTAAAGTACAGGCCCAAGTCTGTCGCTCCATTAAAATGCGATTCCAAACATGAAACCTCAATTCCCTACGTCGCCTGACTATCACAAAGTGGGATGAGACCATGCTTCTCCCGTCCTTCCTTTCTCAATGGCATTCCACTGCTGGCTGCCATGTGACACTGTACCGCCCCAGTGATTCACGTGAATGATGGGGGCCCCCCAATCTTGCAGCATGCCTACAAGGTTCCCCAAGACCAGAAACAGCGTTACGAACTCTAGCTGCACTCCTAAGGGAACTTCCCACCCGCACCCCGTAACTACCCCAAAAGGAAATTCCTTTGGCGTGGCACGTCGCCAGTCAACCTGCTCTGGCACTTCATGCTCGCCGTTTTCTCAGGCGTTCTCTGAAACTACTTAGTAACACAGTCTAGATTTTTACTGTGGATGGAATATCTGATTTTAAAAGAACAGAAGAAATCAGCCCTAGCAGCCTGCGGCTTGTCTTGAGATCCATAAAAGCATCTCTGCACAGGAAGTTTCAGGAAGATGGGGCAAGCGTGCATTACCAGATTCGCAGGATCTAAGTTCTCCTTATTCTTGGCCACAGAGCCCGTGACGGGACACTCCACATACTCATACGCGCGTTCTTGGTGGGCAGGAGTGGAATTGGTCTTGCTCTCACATGCTGAGTCAGACGGCTTTGTACTCACTGGACAGCCTGAAATAGATCAAGTGTAACAATGGTGTCGGCACAGAGGCGGGATATCCAGCTCCTTCGATCTGGGCCCTAAAGAGTTGAGTTTCTGACCAGTGATGACCACAGGCGAAGCCAGGTTTCTACTACTGACAGCTGCCAAGAGATAAGCTGGCTAACATTCTAATATCCTAAAGACCAGGAAAAGGTTCTATACATTTACTTTCCCTTTGAAACAGCAACAGGTACCCATTCTCTTCTTGTGTCATGCCCCTAGCAAAAATAAACCAAAAAAATCTCGTTTACAAGAGAACGTACTGTCCGTGCCGTGGTTTCAGTGATGGGCTAGAAGGTACCCGCCTGGACTCCCAGCTGGAAGCTGCTGCAGAGGAACCTAAGTGGGGGCCAGGCCACCTTTCCCCAGTCTCCCTGCCCTTCTAGTCCCAAGCTCCACACAAGGCCCACCCCAATCAGGACGCAGGAAGCCAGGCTTTCGTTCTTGATGCCTCCTCTCAGGTACTGGAGTCAGAAGATGAAAATGAGCACAGGAACCCTCAAAAAGGCTACTGGAGACAACTCTTAACACTACTTTGCCTGTGCCTTGCTCCAGGACTAAAATAAGGCACAGAAAACTACGCCTTGGCTGAAGTTCTATTGCCCGTTAGTAGACAGAGTTAGGCAAGAAAAGGCAGACATTAAAGAAAACGTTCCATGACCCATGCAGGATCTAGATGTCACTTAAGTGGGAAGGTCTGAACCTAAGAGAACAGCAGCTGGAAGGGCAGCCAATGCCCAAGGATCCAAGGTGCTGATGGAAGACAGGGTGCAGCCTGAGGAGGAACTCTGCGGCTTAGGAGAGAGGGCAGGGGTCGGGAGAGCTGCGGCCCTGGAAGCCAGCTGCTCCTGCACGGGCGTCCTTGGCTTACACAGCCGCAGTGACACCAGGAATACACTGGCTGCTGGAT
>NW_006431911.1:1441679-1462660 GCF_000325575.1 Pteropus alecto
CTAGACCCTCCCTCCCTAGACCCTGTAGAGCTGTCCACTTGAGAGGTGAAGGGACACTTGCTATATCACCTCTCCTCTCTACGACTCAAAGTGTTGATCCTTTCTGGGTCACTGATCCCAGCTGGGTGCTAGAAAAAAATACTGTTTACATTTTTCAGATTATATGAAATATCCACAAATATCCACATTCTTTACTAATGCAAATAAATCCTACTGACAGCTCCTCTGGATACACAGTAAATGAAACCAAACCATAAACAGGGCTCTAAGATCTCCCCAGGGATGCTCAGAACAGAAGAGCACTGGAAGAGAACTGGATCTGTCCTTGTCCAAGGTCACAGAGTCTTCACTGACTTTGCCACTTAGGAGCTATGTGATCTGTTAAGTTTCCTTAACTATGAGATAGAGAGAAAACCCACCACAAAGGACCATGAGGATGAGATGTAAACTCCATTAGGCAAAGGATTTTGTCAGTTTTATACACTGCTGTTCTCTTGGTGCAAAAACAAACAAAATCCACCGGTGCTTGGCATAGAGTGGGCAGTGACTAAATCCTTGCCGACTGGCCCCGGGAATGAGGTGTTAGCATTCAGTAAGCACGCCATGCTGGTTCCTCCCCTCGCATCTTGAAATAAGTCACACATCAGGCTGACTGAGGCCCCGCTTTTCTATAAACAAATTAAAGCAGATGTGGACCAATTAAAAAGGAAGGAGCTTTTCCATTCTCACCTTCACACCTAAAGAATGAACAGCAAGTCCATCAGGTGATGACTTATTTTTATATAGATGAATTCTACAACGGATGTAGGAGTAAAGTCTTGATCAATAGACATCTGGGTCTAGACCAAAGTTTTTCAGCTATGGCTGTCTGGACATTTGGGGCCAGGTGATTTTTTTGTTGTGGGGGGCTGTCCTGTGCACTGTAGGACGTTTAGCAGAACTCCTGCCTTCTACTCACTAGATGCGTCCTCTCCTCTCAGTTGTGACAGGCAAAAATGTCTCCGGACATTGCCAAATGTCCCCTGGGGGATGGGGGCGGATCACCCCCCCCCCCACCGCCGCACACACATTGTGAATGGCTGAAGTAGACATACATGCAAACTTTGGGGGATGGGAGCTGATGTATGGAACAATCGCTACACCTTCATGCATTATCTCAATGAATCGTCACAATAACCCTGTGAAATAGTATTATCACATCCTCATCTTACATACAATGGGTTGAGAAGTAACTTGTACAGTCACATAACTTATAAGTAGCAACGTAAGAACCCAAGGCAGGTTGCCTCACTCCCAGGCCTAGGAGCCTCACTAGCATGCTGTACTGCCTCTTCCTAAAATCGTTTAAGAATTCTCTTTTGTTTTTGTTTTGTAGACAAAGAGTCGATTACCTTTCATTTTCCCTTCATGCATTGGACATCCTGAAGGCCGGGATGTTGTCTGATGATCTGATGCATTTGAGGTCTGAACTGCAACAGCAGGGGTAGATGCAGACAAACCCATGGTAGAAACCGCAGTGTTTGAGTCCAAACAATTCTAAATTCACACGTGCCAAAGCAGAGACAGATTAATGCCGATGCCTGGGCTCTGACTACTCCCTCGGTATTCTTAATCTGGCCAACCCTTGTGCTTCCTCCTTGTCATTCTTAGGTACATCTACCGGCCAGGATATCCACTTCGAGGGGCAGCTTTAATATATTAAAGCTTTTGGGAAACACTAGTACGAAATCGACGCCACCCTTTGGGGGCACGTTTCTAAGGGTGTGCGGAGATGGCAGGTGAGGCCAGGAGGTCCCTGAGAGACCACGTCATAGTGAGGGGATTATGCCGGGGGGGTGCAGCGGGTACTAGGTGGTGACCCGACGGGGGAAGGGAGGCCCAGCGTCCAGACTAGATCTCCAGACCTGGGGCTCGGCGAGGGGCTGCGAAGGGTACCGCGGAGAAACGGGATTCGAGGAAGAGAAAGAAGGAAAGGAAAACGGAGGGCAGGGTGCAGCCAGTATTTATCTCACGGCCCCCGCGCGTCCCTAGCCCCGGGACCCCAGACCCCACTGGCCTCACCCAGCCCGTCCCTCGGCACCTGACTCCTGATCAGGGCTGCTCTGGGCGGCTGGCCCCGCCTCTAAGTGCCAACTCTGGCCTGGAGCGGCAATTAACCAGCGCTGCTGCCGCTGCTGCTGCTACCGCTGCTGCTGCCGCTGCCGCCGCCGTCGCCGCCCTCTAGTTGGGTCACCGCTGTCGCCCGGGTCACCGCTGGCGCTCTCATGTGCTGCTACTTCCTTTTCCGAAGGCAGGACTTCCGGGAGCGAGGGAGGCGAAGTGCGTGGTGAAGAGGGGAGCGTCCGTCAATCACAAAGGAGCGGGGCCCGCCCCCTTCCGCCTCGGCCTATAAACGCGAGCGCCGCGCTCAGGCTCCGCCCCTCCCGGCCAGGCGCCTTTCTCGCTAAGGCAGAGCCGCTGGCTGAGTTTAGCCTGGGACAGAGACTTCCCTAGAGCAAAGCTCACTACTATAAATGTTTTAAACGCAGAGGGGTTGCTTTGGAGGACTTAGTTTTAAAATTTCGATTTGTTAAGTTGTATCTCGTCAGTTTTAACTCTAGTAATGACTCAAGAATAATAAGTAGGTGTCCAGAACTGTGGCGGACTCTGGAGATCCCAGAATGAACAAACCAAGGTGCCGGATCCCAAGGCCTTCTTAACTGGGTGTGTGAACTTGAAGGTCTGTATTTTCACTTACCTCTGACAGAAATTTAGTCTTTTTTCCCATCAGGAATGCAGGCAACAAATCCTAGCAGTTTCATATGATTGTTGTTTCTGTCTCAAGTACTATCCATCACTACTCTGAAATTAAGATAATTTTCTCTTTTTACTTAAAGCGTTAATAAGAAGCACATGTCTTTCTGCATTGTGGTAGCGGATCTGTCAAGTACACCCAGGTGACCCTTCAGGGGCTGAGGCTATCTCCAGGAATTGCCCTCAGCCTAAGAGAACTGCCTCAGGCAAAATCACGTTCCCTCCCTGGGGGCAGGCTGCAGCCTGTGAGTGGTCTCTACAAAGGTACTAACGCCTGGTCCCCTAGCCTCAAGGAGGACAACTCAGAAGGGCCATCTCAGCTTCAGAGCACTCACAGGATCAGCTGAATCTTCCATTGCGATTGTATCACAGTTTGACTCCTCCCTTTGCCCAGTGCTTCTTCCATTACTCTCTGACAGCTGTTCAGGAGAGCACACCTACGCACAGATCTTTAACAAATTTAATTATTATTTAGGTTTGGTAAGGCCAACAGACCAGGAAACGACTGCCATTGAAAAGATAGTTTGTTATACACACAGATCCCAAGAAAGGGAGTTCAAACACACCACACTGCGCCACACACACGAGGAAGTACTGGGGTCCAGCACGAGGTGGAGGGGGGGGAGCGGAACTGTGGGCAAGAGCCTTTATTATGATTTCCATGGGAAGGAATGGATGGGACAGGGTAAGCACGTTTAGGATTGGCTAATTTGAATAATCTCGGCTCTGGAGCATAGGGGCTGTCCCCAATGGTCTGGTACCTGGCCCTGGGGCAATTAAGGCAGGTGTATGGTGGCCCAGAATAGCCTCTAGCCAGGGCTTCAAAACTGGACCAAGACAGCATTTAAAAAACTGCATATAATAAGTCGGTGTATATGTCCTGGGGTACCTGGCTTTTAACAATCAAAATGTGTTTTTTACAAAATGTTGATGACTATATTTCAATACAATTGGTTTCTTTTGTAATTTTTTTTCATTTTTGTAGTTTTTAGTTTTTCAATTATGTCGACATACAATATTATTTTAACTTTAGGTGTACATCACAGTGATTAGACATTTATACAACTTATGACGTGATCACCCCGGTAAATCCAGTACCCTTCTGACACCATACATAGTTATTACGATACTACCTACTATATTCCCCATGCTACACCCTAAGTCCCCATGACTATTTCGTAACTACCAATTTGTACCTCTTAATCCCCTCCCCTCTTCACCCATCTCTCCACCCCCGAATGTGACAACCATCAAAATGATCTCTGTATCTATGAGCTTGTTACTGTTGTTTGTTTATCTTGTTCTCTAGATTCCATATATAATATTTGTCATTCTCTGTCTGACTTACTCCACTCAGCACAATACCCTATAGGTCTATCCATATTGTTGCAGATGGCAAGATTTCATCCTTTTTTATGGTTGAGTAATATTCCATCATATACTATACACACATATGCCACCTCTTCTTTATCCATTCATCCATTGATGGACAACCAGGTCGCCTCTACATCTTGGCTATTGTAAATAATGCTGCAATGAACATATGGATTTACGTGTCCCTTCAAAGTAGTGTTTTGGGTTTCTTCGGATAAATATCCAGAAGTGGGATAACTGGATCCTTCCTTGTCCTTGCTATAGCTTTGGTTTTAAAGTCTATTTTGTCTGGTATAAGTATTGCTACCCCAGCTTTTTGTTTGTTTGTTTCTATTTTCATGAAACATCTTTTTCCATCCCTTTCAGTCTGTATGTCTTTTGATATGAAGTGAGTCTCTTATAAGCAGCATATGTAAGGGTCTCATTTTCTTATCCATTTAGCCACCCTATCTTTTGAATGGAACATTTAATTCAATTATATTTAAAGTAATTGTTGCTAGATATGCAATTATTACCATTTTTTTATTGATATTTTTGATCCTCTTAGTCCCTTTAACATTTCTTGTAATACTGGTTTGGTGGCAATGAACTCCTTTAGCTTTTTATTGTCTGGGAAGCTCTTTATCTGTCTTTTGATTTTAAATAATAGCTTTGCAGGGTAGAGTAATCTTGGTTGTAGGTCCTTGCTTTTCATAACTTTGACTATTTCATGCCAATCTCTTCTGGCCTGTAAAGTTTCTGTTGAGAAATCAGCTGACAGTCTTATGGGAAACCCCTTGTAGGTAACTGCTTTTCTCTTGCTACTTTTAAGATTCTCTCTTTGTCTTTAACCTTTGGTATTTTAATTAAGTTGTATCTTGGTGCGGGCCTCTTTGGGTTCCTCTTGTTTGGGACTCTCTGCGCTCCTTGGGCTTGTATGTCTGTTTCCTTTGCCAAGTTAGGGAGGTTTTCCATCATAGTTTCTTGAAATAGGTTTTCAATTCCTTGCTCTCTTCTCCTTCTGGTCCCTATGATGTGACTGGTGGTACACTTCATTTTTTTTAGATTCTTTTTTCTTTTTGCTATTCTGATTGGGTGTTTTCTGCTACCTTATCTTCTCAATCACTGATTTAGTCCTTCACTTCATCTAATCTACTGTTGATTCCTCCTAAGGTATTCTTTATTTCAGTTATTGTATTTTTCATTTCTAACTGGTTCTTTTTTATGCTTCCTATCTTCATTTTTATGTTTTCTATCTCTTGGTTGAAGTTCTCGCTGAGATTATTGAGCATCCTTAGAAGCAGTGTTTTGAACTCTGCATCTGGTATATTGCTTGTGTCCATTTTCTTTAATTCTTTTCCTGGAGCTTTGCTTTGTTCTTTCATTTGGAACGTGTTTCTTTGTCTCCCCATTTTGGCTGCCTCCCTGTGTTTGTTTCTATGTATTAGGTAGGGCTGTTATGTCTCCCGGTCTTAGTAGAGTGGCCTTATGTAGTAGATATCCTGTGGGACCCAGTGGCACAGTCTCCCTGGTCACCTGAGCCAGGTGCTCCAGGTGTGTCACTTGTGAGTGTTGTGTGTGCCCTTCTGTTGTAGTTGAGCCTTCGTTGTTGTTTGCACATCAATGGGAAGGATTGACTTTCTGGCCGACTGGTTGTGATGACAGGCCGTGACCAGTGGAGGAGCTGTTGTGCAAGGGCCGACCCTATGGAGCAGGATTTGCTTTAGCTCTGGTGCCTGCCCTGTCTGCCCTTTGGATGTGTCATCCTCAGATGTGTCCCCAGGTGGAGTTCAGGATTAGACTGAAGCTGGCCACTGGGTGTGCAGGACGGGGTCTCCTGGGAGGGGACCTACTTTAGGCCAAGTTCCGCTGCAGCCTGTGCCCTGCCCAGGGCCACCTGGCATGAGTTCTCAAGTAATCCACAGATGGCCGCCACCCACACCAGGCTTGGAAGTGCCTCGAGAGGCCAAGTTGCAAACTAAAGCCAGCTGCCACCAGTGCTGGGCTTGGGGCTGCTCAGCAAGAGGTGTGGGGCACGCCGAGGCCAGATGCTGCTCGTTTGGGGGTGTGTGAACCTTTGAGAGATTTTAGGAAAGTATACAGCATGAGCCAAGACAGGCTGATTGATTGTATGGAAATGCCACTGGAAGCGGCTTGTGTGGGCCCAAGTTGGGAGGGGCGGGGTCTCAGGGAATCCCCTGGGCAGGGCGACCAGTGCCAACCGGGTTGATGGAGGCTCAGACATGGCAGCTGCACGGGTTTGCACTCTGGCAGAGCAGCGGGCTCAGCAAAGGAGCAGTGGCTTCTGCCAGCACTTCTGTCTGGGAGAAAGCCGCCCCTCTGGCCCTCGCCCTGAAGCCTGACAACTCAGTGCGACCGCGTGTGTCCCTGGCTCCTCACGGCAGCTGCCCCAACGCTGGAGCTCAGAGCGAGCGAGTCCATCAGCGGTGAGTTCGCATGCGGGGCCCTTAAGGGAAAAGCCTGTGACTCCCGCCGCCCTGTGTCTCACTCAGTCACAGTCTCCGCTGGTTTTCACAGCCAGAAGTTTTGGGGACTTCGCTTGCTGGCACTGGAACCCTGGGCTAGGGAGCCCAGTGTGGCACTGGGACCCCCCCGCAGCCGAGATGTCCCTCCTGATTCTGAACCGCCACACGTGGATGTGAGTCCAGCCCACGCTGCGTCTCCGTTCCTCCTATCAGTTCAGACTTGGTCTCTTCCCTGTGTCCCCAGCTGTAGGACTTCTGTTCAGCTGGATTTCGTGCGACTCCCAACGATGGCTGTTCTGTAGTTTAGTTGCAATTTTGATGTGGTCGTGAGAGGAGGCAAGCACAGCGTTTACCTACTTCACCATCTTGACCGGAGCTCTTTTGTGATTTCTCGTATTTTGTTTTATACACGTGAAAATATTATTCTGAGGAGATAGTCATAGACTTTACCAGACTCCAAAGGGGCTCATGACACAAAAAGGGTAAAAACTTTTGGTAATGGGAGAAACAGTCATGCACACAAACAACTGTATTTACGTGTCAATATATGTGCGTGCAGACTACTCTGGGGCAAGAGGGAAGGGGTGTGAGTGTGACGTGCAGGTAGTGGGACAGAAAGGACAGTAAGTACCAAAAACGTTTATAGCAAAGGAGCTACTTAAGGCAGAGTTGGGGGTGCATAAGAAGACTGGGGGACACCTTCAACCCGCTTCCACCATCTGCAGGCAAAGACATTGCTTTTTAACTGTTTCTTCTCGTTTGTCCCTCCACGTTCCAAGCAACATGCTAACACAAACACACACATCCAATAATCACGCCATCCAATTTTAGATACGTCATGGTTTAGTATTTACATTATTACGACTATGAAAATATTTGTAATGAATGATGAAAAATTTTTTTAGTGTACAACTCTTTTACTAGATTTTAACACTGGCCTTGTTTTTTTCCCTTTGTCGGTCTGGTTTTTAATGATTATCCCTGAATTTTCTGTCAACATTGTAAATCACTCAAAGCACTCGAATATATCAACTACTATATATGTTTCATTTTTTTTCCCCTTGAGACCTTACTCTTAGATAAGGACCTCACTTCTGCCACTGCCCAGTTTGAGACTGGAAGTGGCTTCTGCCAGTTGTCTTCCTTTCCTCCTTTTCCTGTCCTGTGTTGGAGCTCCGGCTCTTGGATTCCATGTATTCTTCTCGGCATTGTTTGGGAGCACATCAGTTTTTGAGGCCTTGCAAATCAGAAAATGTCAGTGTTCTACCCTCCCAGCTGATTGCTAGTTTGGATATATAATCCTAGATTTAGAAACATTTCTCTCAGAATTGTTAAGTGGTTGCTTCATTGTCTTCTACTTTCTATTGTTGATGTTAAGAAGTCAAATGTCATTTCTTTTTTTTTCTCTTACAGTATTTTTTTACATCTCTTTCTTCGAGTGACCTGAAAAGGTGTGCCTTGACGTAGACCTCTTTGCTTTCATTGGCTTGACACTTGATGGGACCATTCATTCTGGAAACCCATATCCTTCGTGTTGGGATATTTTCTTGTGTTATTAGCTTCTTGATAACTTGCTCCTCTCCCTATTTCTTCATTCTCTCTTTTAAGGAACCTGTATTACTCATATGTTGGCTACTTAGACTGATACTTTAATTTTCTTACATTTTTCTCTTATCTTTTTTTCATTTTCTTTGATTTTGGGGGAAGATTTTTAAAAATTACCAATAATTTTATTAGGCTTATTTTTGCTATCACGTTTGGAATATCTAAGACGCGTGTGTGTATTTGTATATACGTGTATATATGGGTGTATGTGCGTGAGCATATGTGTGTGTGTGTGTACATGCCCATATACAAGGCAGTGCATATGGGTTTCCCAATCCATGGCAATGTGATGTGAACTGCTGCTGTCAGACCCAAGGGTTTAGCAGAGGAACATTTAAGCTCTTTTGGAGTCACAAACTGGATTTATGGCTGGTTCTGGTAGAACGAGTCTCCTTTTCCAAACCTACAGTTGCTTATGTTTATGAAGTGCTGCTTTTATATTTCTCAGAGCTCCCACAATTCCCTCTCTTGCACAATTGTCCTTTCATTCCCATAATTCCATTCCTCCTATAATTCCCCATCTCTCCCACACTTCTCCATTCTCTCTTTCAATTCTCTGTTCTCTAATATTCTGCTCTTTCACAATTGCCTAGTTTCTCCCACATTTCTGTTCTTTCCCACAGTTTCCCTCCATGCTGCTCTTTCTCTCATAATTTCCTATATTTCTCAAATTCTTAATTCTCTCCCCCAGTACCCCATTACCTTGCACAGTTCTCCTCTCATAATACTCTCTTCTCTTTCACAATTCTTTGTTCTTTCACAATCCTGTTTTTTTATTTTTTTATTTTTGGGTCAAGAGCATAATTTACTGTTCTTTCCTACAATTCTCTCTCACACACAATTCTCTGTTTTTCTCATAATTCCTCATCTCTCACACAATTCTCTTCTACAATTCTCTGTATCTCCCACAATTCTGTTCTCTCTGACAATTCTCTTTTTCCCCACAATTCTCTCTCCCACATACTCTTCATTCCCACAGTTCTCCAGCTCATCCCCAATTCTGTTCTCTCCCGTAATTCCATATTCTCTCCCATAATTCTCCATCTGTCCCACAATTCTATATTATTTTTCACAATACTCCATCTGTCCCATACTGCCATATTCTTCTCGCAATCCCCTATTTCTCCCACAATTCCGTTCTCTCCCACAAGTCCATATTCTTTCTCACAATTTCCCACAATTCCATTTTCTCCCACAATTCTCCGTCTCCTCCACAATTCCATATTCCCCTCCTCAATTCTCTGTCTCTCCCACAGTACTCCATCTCTCCTATAGTTCCATATTCTTTCCCCAAATTCTCTGTCTATCCCACAATTCTGTTTTCTCTCACAATTCCATACTCGTTACTGCAAGTTTCTATTGTTCCCATAATCCTCCATCGTTCCCAGAATTCCTTATTGTTCCCCACAATTCTCTCTCCCAAAATTCTGTTGTCTCTCACAAGTCCATATTTTTCTCACAGTTCCCTATCTCTTCAGAATTATGCTCTCTTGCACAGTTCCATGTTCTCTCCACACAATTCCTTATCTATCCCACAATTTTGTCTGTCCTATAATTCCATTTCTCCCACAAATCTCCACCTCTCCCAGAATTCCATATTCTTTCTCACAATTCTCTATATCTCCCAGAATTCTTTTCTCTCTCACAATTCTATATTCTTCCCTGCAATTTTCTGTCTCTCCCACAAATCTATGTTATTTCCCACAATTCTTCATCCGTCTCACAATTCTGTGTTCTCCCATATTTCTTTATCTCTCCCACAATTTTGTATTCTTTCCCACTCTTCTCCCTCTTTCACATAATTCTCCCCCCCCCCCACAATTCCTTGTTCTTCCCCAATTTATTCTTTCCCCCTCTTCTCCCTCTTTCACATAATTCTCCCCCCCCCCCACAATTCCGTGTTCTTTCCCCCACAACTCTTCTCCCATAATTCTTCATATATCCCACAATTATTATTTCTTTCCATAGTTCTCTACCTCTCCCAGAATTCTCTGTTCTCTTCCAGAATTCTCCATCTCTCTCACAATTCTGTATTCTCTCCCACAATCCTCTGTTCTATATAGAAATCTCTATTCTCCCACAGTTTTGTTTTTCCTATAATTCCCAGTGTCTTCCAGAACTCTGTTTTCCACAATTCTCCATTTGTCCCACGATTCTTTATTCTCTCCAACATTCTACCATTCCGTGTTCTCCTTAAAAATTCCTTAGATTCCTTTTACAATTTCTTGGACTACCTGGGGCCTATCCCACATCCCCTGGATTTCCCAGGCCAGGCCTGTCGTTGGAGGGAGCTTGGAGGCTGTGGCCTTTTCAGGAGTGGCATGGCCAGGGTATGGGAAGATGGTGTGGCCTGGAAATGAGGACGTGACACATCAGGTAGGGTCTCAGCAGGACAGCACAGCTGATTTTGCACGGGGCATAGGTGTGACCAAGAAGGAAAGCGGGGGTGTGGCATGAGGAGCAGCATCCGGCCGGGCAGAGAGAAGGGGCATGGCCATGGAAAGTGCAGGGATGTGGTCAAAGTGGCAGAGGAATGACTCCAGCGGGGCGGAATTGGGAAAGTTCATGGTTATTAATTATTACTGGAATACAGGTGGCCTGGGAGGGCATAGCTAAGGGGAATGCAGGGGGCCAGTTCCTTGTCTCTCACACAATTCTGTCTTACAGCACTTGACAAAAAAATTTTGTAATTATGTATTTAAAAGTATATTTCTCTTAACCTACCTATGGGTTATTAGAAGTTACGTAATATATCTTATTACGCTTTCTATCCTCTCTACCGGTGATACTCAAAATATGTCCCCGCTGTGTGGCCCAGTTCACACACTCTTACCAGTCTGCCATGAGATGAGAGGAGCTCGGACCAGAAGGGAAGCAAAGGATTGCTTCCTTCATCATGAAAAACATGTCATCTCGACAAAAATTGTGTTTAGTGACAGCAGATTTATATTCTAGTATGAATTTTTCATCTCAGCTTTGACCAGTAACTAGAAGTTCCCGACCTGGTATTTGAGTAGCCAGCACTGCCCCGCCACTGACAGTCTGGTTCCTCATTTATGAGGGGGGCAGTCACTGAAGTGGTCAATAAGTGGGCACCGAAGGGATAAAGGAGTCAATGAGTCTTGAACAACATCATGCAGTTAACAGTACTTACGGGGCATTTGTATCATGCCGTGTCTTGTGTTAAGCTCTAGGAATATAAAGGTGGCAATGCTGGACAAAGTGCCTGCTCTTATGGAATTTACCTTCTGGTAAAGAAACAGATCAATCAACCGATGAACAATCCAATATGCAAACAGATACATTCAAAGTGTAAGAAACACCATGAGGAACATGAAGCTGCTAGTGTGACAGATCGAAGGTGGCGCTGCTACTCAAAGTGTCCACGGAGCTCGTTAGAAACGCACTATGTCAGCCCAGGCCACACACCACACCACGGAGCCCAAGCCTGCATTGTGACAGCATCCCCCGGAGAACTGTGTGCGCAGTAGAGACTTGAGAGCTCTCTGAGGAGGTGACAGTCTAGCTAGGACATGAATGATGTAACGTGTAACGATCAGGACAAAGAGCCCAGACAATGGGAACAGTAAAGGAACGTGTTCTGCCATGGGAAAGGACAGGGGAAGCCAGCGTGGGAGGCACTGAGTGAGTAAGGGTCACACAGAGCGAGCGAGCGAGGGGCACAGAGTGAGCGAGCACGGGGCACAAAGCAAAGAGGGACCGAACGGTAGAAGGGGACATTGGGGTGGAACAGGTTGGGCCTTTTACGCAGGGTGAGAAGTTTGCATCTTCTTCCAAGTGAAATGCGAAACTGTAGATGTTCTTTAAAAAGAAGAGTTATTCCCCTGACAACAGGGAGAATCTGCTTTTCTCCACTCTGCTCTTTCCCACTCTCCAGTTACGCCCAGACACCTTCACTTGGCTCCCTGCCAGCGTTGCCCCGTGATCTTTATAGCCTTGGCTGAGGCCCAGTGAATGAAGACAAGTTCCTAAGACCTGACCAGGGGTCCCTCTTACAGCTGTGTTCCACGGGGTCTGCACAGGTTCCCCGGGACTCGTCGCTCTGTCCTCAGAGGGACCACGTCCATATCACATCTATGTCAAGGGCCAGGGCTGCCTCTCACTCTGAAATAAATGCCACTTCTCTTCAGCGGGATTTGTTGCCAATGAAATTACATATTGCCAGAGGTTATCATTCTGTTTAGTTTTTTCAACATCATGATACCAATTTCAGAGGATATACTATTGCTGATCAATAAATCCTAATCTCTGTTTTTTTATTTTATGAGAGTCCAGGATCTCTTAACATAATTCTCTAAAAAATTAATTTTAATTCACCGATTGTACATAAGCATCTTTGATCGTGGACCATTCCCAACTCATCTGAAACCTAGTTCCATTTCTCCAGATATACATAGGGCATTACTCCTTGAAAAAGTTTCTCTAATTTATAGCTGAACTTATTCAAGACTAGACTCTCCTTGATACCTGTGTAGGCGATGGCTGGGGCAAGGCTGGTTGGGCACTGGCAGGCCTGTCATGGGGCCAGTTCAGAACACCAAAGACCATCCTCTGATGAGTGCTGGAAGGGAGATGCCAGCCTCTTCTGTTTGGGAATCTGTCCTGTATGAGGTTTAATAAGCGACAGGGCCTTGCTTTCCTCTACAGCAGTGATCTTTAGCAGTGGAGGGGGTGGAATTTTGCTACCCCTGTCCAGGGGGCATTTGGCAATGTCTGGAGACATTTTTGGTTGTCACACTGCAGATATGGATTGCTACTGGTACTGAATGGATCAAGGACAGGAATGCTGCTAAGCATCCGACAAATTATAGGACGGCTCTTAGAACAAAGGACTGTCCAGCGTGGAATTTCAGAAGTGCCAAGGTGGAGAAACCATGTTCTAGACAAAGCAAAGGCTGGAAACTTACTGTCCTTGATACCTGACAGCTAGGGCATGGGCTCCTGCCTCCTCCTGGCCGCTGTATAATACATTTATTTGTACACGTGTGTGTACTTTATGTGTGTGTGTGTGCGTGTGCATGTGCATGCATGCGCTAAGTTACTACATTACGGCAATTTAACTTATTTCCCCTTCTTTCCACCCCAAATCAACAAAATCATTCTGAAGCTGCAATGGTGGGGGTTGGGGGGGGCAGAAAGCTGGTGTTGAGTAAACTATTGTTATTACTGAGTTATCGTAATTAAGTTATTGAGCCAGTCGTTGCCACACGTGGCCTTTATGGGTGAGCAAGTTTAACATAGCGGGCTGAAAAAGATGGGAGTCTCACTGGTGACAATGGACGAAACGTGCGTTGCTCTGGAGAGAAGCTCTGTAGAGCAACGTGAGCTGCCACCCATCCAGGCAGGACCCTCCAACGCGATTTTTCTTTTGCAGGGGCAGAACACAGGAGACCGTCATCTGAAATCACCATCTTACTTTATAAAGAGGAAAAAGGTAAGAAGACAGTAAGCCAAAGGCTGATGATTTTGAGAAACATACAAGGTAAGGGGCAAGATGAGTTTAGTGTTGGACACGCTGCACTTGGGTGACAGTGGTTATCTAGGCAGTAAAACCCAAGAAGCAGTTCAGAACACAACTGAAACTCAGGAAAGTGAGAGCTGGTCACAAAGAAATGGGAATCATCAGGTATCGTTGGATGTTAAAGCCACAAGTATGACTGGTGATAGCCTTTAAGGCTTTTGTTTTTCATCCCATATTTACTAAAGAATCTTCTGACTTTACTTGGGTTTTCCTAGTAGGAAGAGAATGCTTGACTAGCTAACCTAAACATAGTCCCGTCTCTTTGGCAGTTGTATTTATTCTCAGTGTTGTGAATAGATTGGAGAAGAAAAGTAAAAATGGAAGGAAAATCAAGAAGGTGAGGTCTGAGTGGCCATAGAGGTAGGAGGGTTTGACTGAGTCTAAAGTGAGATTGAAGAATGAAAGCCGCAGAAGACTGGCTGGCAAACCATTCTCTACCGCTACCATATCCAGCACAGTTCTTTAAGAAATATGCTTTAGGGGTATTAAAATTCATATTTTAACTCTTGAATCCTACTAGGTACAGATGTTTGTGATATTATTTTATTACATGGTCTCCTTATGCATTAGAAAACAAAGATATATAGGCTCTAAATGCAGGGTTCTCGGTACAAATATTTAAAAAATGTAATCAGAATGTAGCAAAGGTTGGGATTTTTCTTCTCTCTCTCTGAAACACACGCACACACACTCCTCCAGCAATGGCAGTGTATGCCTTTACAGCCAAAGAAATACGTTGTGAATTATAAAACATTGCTAACAGAAATGCTAAGATCTCTTCCTCCGGCCCTCTGCTCTGGGGCTCTGCACCAACTTGCTCAAGGTTCCTCTTCAGTTGCATCTCCCTTGATGTTACATCAGAAACAGAGGCAGCCAAATCTCTGTCTTACTGAATGTATCAGTAGAGCTCTCCAAAGAAACAGAAGCAATGAGAGATCCAGCGATCTGTCTGTCTGTCTATCTATCTATCTATCTATCTATCTATCTATCTATCTATCTATTTATCATCCATCCATCATCTATCTATCTATCTATCTATCTATCTATCTATCTATCTATATCTATCTATTATCTATCTATCAAGGTATTTATTTTAAGGAATTGTTTCGGGCAACTATGTGCACTGCCAAGTCTGAGATCTGAAGGGCAGGCTAGCAGGCTGGAAACTCAGCAGAACTTGACATTGCAGTTTCGAGTCTAAAGGGCAGACTGTCATTTCCTGAGCTCCTGCCATGTGCTGGATGTGGAGCCAGTCTTAGATGACATGGCATGGGTGTGATGGGTTCCCTCTGCCTCACCAATACTCTTGGTGGTGAGACAGGCATACCTTCAGATAATTTCATTTATTGTGGTTAATTTATAAAGTTACTGTGAGGGGATACATAAAATGTATTTAGCCATGGCATTTCCAGGCAATGGCAGTGCTGCTGGTCCAAGGCCTACACTTTGGATCACAAGGTTTGTGAGGACCCTAAGTGTGGTCTAGAGAAAAAAGTACAGAGATCGAGAGTAAGCATTTAGAAGCTTGTGTAGCAGTTTAAAAGAGCGATGTGATTTTTAAAATTAATTAATTAATTAATTAATTAATTTAAAGGAGTGATTTTATATCTAATGAATCCGATAATAAAGAAATTTGGCTTGTATTTTGTATGTTTGCTTTTTGTTTCATTTCATTAGTAATTTTTTTTTTTTTTCAAAAATATCAGTCTGTGATTGATTACAAGTTAAAAAAATCTAGTCATTCACTACAGGTAGTTCCAGAAGTGCTACTTTAAAGTTCCTCATAGTGCCTACAGCCATGCCACCCTGAACAAGCCTGACCCTGTCTGATCTCGGAAGCTAAGCAGGATTGGGCCTGGTTAGTACTTGGATGGGAGACCACCTAGGAAGACCGAGTGCTGTAGGCAAAAAAGAACATATTAAAGTTCCTCATAGTGAGAGAAAATTGTTTCTCTCTCTCCTCTCATGTGGAAGCAAGAGCATTTGTCTAAAGTTTTCAGTTACCTCCAATGAACTCAGCTTTATAATATATTTTTAGTGAATCGAAGAGATCACTATTCTACTATCTGCAATACAATAATATAATTAGCCCCTAACTTTATTTAAATAATAATAATAATAATAAATGATAATAATATACTTGATTTATTTTTGAAAGTTCCTTTACGATTGCTCAAAGTGGCCTCATACTTTATTTGTTGGTTTTCACAGTACTGATGCGCTGAGCAGTGAGCCGCCTGAGGTGCTGCACAGGTGTGCCTTGAGGTTCACCTGCGAGGGTTTCCTCACCCAAATACATATCTCCGCAGGTGAGTCTGCTATGCTGGAAATTCTAACACTGAAAAGTGACTGATAAATTGAAAATACTCCTCGTGAAACATCGTGAGATACAAATTCTATTGTATCAGGCGAAAAAGAAACAATTGAATACATATTATATTAGTGGTGAAATATTTAAAAGAAATTCTAATTCTGGGAACTTCCTTTAATTTTTTTAATTTTGTTTTTCTGTCGTGTGTTCCTTTTGTTCTCTGTGAGCCCTTGACAATATATATGACAACCGTGTGGTGGAAAAAGGGTTAAAATTAAAAACATGCTATCTGTTAATTTGAAGATTTCCTGAAAATCGTGTATGCGGTGGGTGTGGGGTATTTTCTTCTCACAGAGAACAGCCCAGTCTGGTACCACAGGAAAACCCTGTGAAAACCATTATTTTAAACAATTAACTCCAAGAAATTACATTTGTTTTATAAAAGTTATGTCACTAAAACAAACTTCAGAAGCATGATTAGGACATTCCTTAAGGGGGACAAGTGAGCATTTGATTATTGAGTTGTGTTTGTTAGGGAGAATATCGGGTCCTTGTAAAATAATTCTTTTTTCTGCCTTTCTTTTCTTTCTTTACTCTCTCTTCTCCTTCCTCCTTCCTCCCATCCTTCTCTCCCCACTATTCCCACTTCCCTACTTTTAACAAATTACTGAGCACCTACTGTCCGCAAGATATTACAGCAGGCATAAAAAAAGAGAGAGAAAAGATATGCATTGGCACTGATAATGAAGCCCCCAGACCACTGGGGTGTAACATTCTTAAACAAAAGAGGTTTGATGAAGTTTATCTTCCAAAGGCAAGGGGAGAAGGGTGGCGAGAGGACGAGAATGTTCCGGCCGGAAAGCAGGCAGGTCTGAGGAAAGGAAGCTGAGGGACGCGCGCTTCCACTCAGGATTTGGGAGTGGCAGGGATGCTTGGTGTGTAGGAGGGTAGCACTCGGTTGTGTTATTTAAAGGACTCCAAGTCTGGCCTCTAATTTAAAAGGGACGCGGGGGTGGGTATAGCAGGTGGGGAGGCAAAGGAATTTACTGCGATCTGAAAAATAAGCTGAAGTACCAAGGTCACTGTGAGTGGGAGGCAAGAACCTTCCCTCTTTTGAGTTGAAGATGAGCCTCTTCCGTCTGGTCTTGTTTTTTTAAATTCCACTTCTTCCTTTTCTAGCAAACAAGGTGAAATACATTATGCAGCCACCCAAAAGCATTGACTGTATTTAATATGAATTTGTGAACTTATTATGCTATAGAAGTGTTCCTTGGCTGTTTCGTGTATACATGCTCTCTGTCTCAAAATAGTTTGTATTTTTGCAATCCCATGTAGCCCAAATTTTCTCAGAGGAAACACTCAGTGGCTGTGGCTGGATTAGTTCTCATCCGTACTCTCTGCAGTCGAGGCCCACTAGGTCTCTAGGCCACCGTGATGCCACCTGCTGAGGGTCTTTCCCGGATTTAGTGATTGGGTAGTGCTTATTTCCACCTTCTCTGGGAATGGAGCCTCAGAATAGAGACTAGGTCGAAAACTCTAAAGTCTCTTTTGCTTTGAGAACCACAAAAGCAGGTACTGCATCTGACACATACCCAATGTAAAGATGGATGGGTGTAGATCATCGAGAAGAAGAAAGAAAGCTCACAGCACACTACCAAGTAGCTGCAAAATTATTCCTGCAGTGAAGACACACTTTTTTCTCCTTCATTTCCCATAGGATACCTTTCTAAACTTGTCTAAATTGATGGGTGGGAGGATGGATGACAATATGGGATGATAGGTGGGTGGATGGGTGGGAGATGAAATAAATGTCCCTACTGACCATTGGGACTATTCACTGTTATTAAACTCTCTATGTCTGATGACTTAGGGTAAGTCTCACACCTATTTCTGAGTTTCATCTGGTTGAGATTTGGAATCACCAGGACTTTTATTCATTTGATTCTGCCACTTCGTGTATAATCTGCTGAAAGTTTTGACAATCTGACTGATATTTCTACTCACTTTGTGTATGTTGATGTTGGCTTTTGCAAAATTATACATATATGGTTTATAAACCTTCATTTTGGGGGGCTTCAAATGTTTTCTCACCTCCTTGGACAATGTTACAAATCATGTTATGGTGAAAAAGTTTGCAAAGGGAAACCATGAGTTTTAAAATCATAGTTAATGACAGTGATTTAATTGGACCCAAAAAAATGGAAACCCAGATACAACTCCTTTAAATTAAAAAAAAATTAATTTGGGGGTAATCGCTTTAATACTAGACTTTGCAGATGTGACAGATAGGAATTTATTGTAAGGTACCCCTTTGTCAATTGCATGATTCTTGTCAAGTACAGGAATCTATGACCCTGTGATCCATAAGCTATTAACTCTACATTAGTAACTTGTCTCCACACAAACATTTCATAATCTGTAGTGTGAGAATTAAAAAATTTTTTTCTTTTTTTAAAATTAGTTAATTAATTTTTATGGTGACGTTGGTTTACAAAACCCAGTAAGTTTCAGCTGTACATTTTAACAGTAAAAGGCATGTATATGTTTACACTGTGTGTTCACCTCCCATAGTTAGATTTCTTTCTGTCATCACATATTTGACCCCCTTTCCCTTGTCTCCCTCCCCTCTCCTCCCCCACCCCCTACCCTCTGGTAACCACTAGTCTATAGTCCATGTCCATGAGTCTCTGTTTGTTTGTCCTGTTCGTTTGTGCTTTTAGGTTTATATCCCGCATATAAGTGATATCATGTGATTTTCAGCTTTTTCTCTCTGGCTTATTTCGCTTGGCATGATTATCTTGAGGTCTATCCATGTCGTCGCAAATGGCAGTATTTCATCTCTTCTTATGGCTGACTAATATTCCATTCTGTATATGTACCACAGCTTCTTTATCCAATTGTCTATCGTAGAACACTTTGGTTGCTTCCATGTTCTGGCCACTGTGAATAATCCTGCTATGAACGGTGTGCACATATCTTTTTGGATGTGGGTTTTCAAGTCTTTGGGTTAAATACCCAGTAGAGAGATTGCTGGATCGTATGGTAGATCAATTCTTAGTTTTTTGAGGAAACTCCATACTGTCTACCATAGTGGCTGTACCAATTTGCAGTCCCACCAGCAGTGTATAAGGGTTCTTTTTTCTCTGTCTCCTCCCCAACATTTGTTATTAGTTGTCCTGTTGCTTACAGCTATTCTAACAGGTGTGAGATGGTATCTCATTGTGGTTTCGGTTTGCTTTTCCCTAATAGCAGCAATGTTGAGCATCTTTTCATATGTTTGTTGACCATTTGTATGTCTTCTTGGGAGAAGTGTCTGTTCAGGTCCTCTGCCCATTTTTTGATTGCATCATTTGTTTTTTTGTTGTTATTGAGTTGTATGAGTTCTTTGTATATTTTGGATATTAGGCCCTTATCGGAGGCGTTGCTTACAAATATATTTTCCCATTCGGATGGTTGTCTCTTTACCTTGTGGATAGATTCTTTTGCTGTGCAGAAGCTTTTTAGTTTGATGTAGTCCCATTCATTTATTTTCACTTTTACTTCCCTTGCCTTTGAGGTAACAACAACAACAAAAATTTTTAAACAACTTCGAAGGAAGAATCGTATGCTAAATCTTTCGGAGTAACAAAATCCCTAAGAAAAATTGCCACTGGGGGGCGATGGAAGTTCAGAAATTGCACCCATAGTCCCTGAGGCAACCAAGCACTTTAGCTGGTTTATTTATTCAAAGCTGGAATTTGGAAGGGTGACGCACCAAACTCAGGGAAATTCCTGGATAAGGAACTCAGTCCTGGGACAAACCTACTGAAGATGGAATCAGCACTTTGGACCCGCCTTCAATACAAAGGGCTTCACTTCCTTGTGTGTCTTAAGATTAGACTTCAGTTCCCATCAGTCTGAAACAGAGGAAGCCAAGCTAAAGTGCAAAGAAACGAGACAACAAAGAAGGCTACTTATTTATCATTCCCTGCAAAAGCACGTAAGTGCACAGCTTAGACATCATGAAGGCGTCTCGCAGCCGCTTGGATCAGAGTTTTGAGTGGTGTGGGCGGGCCTCAGCCAGGACCTTTCCTGGGGGGGAGGAGGGAAGTTGTTGAGTTTATCTTAGGAAACTCTGAGTCATAGCTAAACAGTTCAGGTGACACTTAAAGATCTAGTGAGGCAGAGTTTAGAGGTTTAGAAAGGTATCTTTTAGAAAGCTAAGGAGAAAAAAAAATGTCTTCATGAAGGGGTCATTTTGCAGCCACTTGGTGTGCTGTGGGCTTTACTTCTCCTTCCTGATGCCCTCTTCAGGGCTCGGGACCACTGGGAGGCTTGAGTGTCACCCTGGCACCAGAACTGGGCCGGCCCACGCCATCACCATCATCAATGTTGGGAGGCCAGACTCTTATCCTTCTTGGTCTCCTTTTCTTTCCCAAGTCTGATACCATCAAAGTGTCACCAGCATAAGGATGTTGTCCTGTTTCTACTCCAAAGGACAGGGAGATGTAGAACTTAAGAAAGTTCCAGAGTGCTCTTCTGTGCATAACGGAAGGCATAAATATAGCCAAGAAATTAAGTTGCCCCCCATGTCCCATAGGCTCTCCATTTGTAACGCCTCCCAAACCTGGCAGCAGGATGGCCTGGGAATTCTGGATCCCGGTTCCCAGTGCCTTGTGCTCGTTTCTGAGGACACGCAGGAAGTCTGGAAGTGTGTTATATTAGTGAAGACATTTGGGGCTTTGAGTGAGAAGCCCGACTTGAATTAGTTAAGCAGAGAAAAGAATTTGCTGGTTCATGTCCCTAGGAAGTTTGGGCAAGGCATCAGGAAGGGCTGGATACGGGGCCTCTGCCTCCCTCCCTCAGCCCAGTGGGACGGCCTCTCTCCCAACTTCTTAAGATTCTTGGGAGT
>NW_006431911.1:1462718-1467619 GCF_000325575.1 Pteropus alecto
CTCTATTTTGTGTCTAGGGGTAAAATGGGGGAACATGATCTACAGGGCCTGGAGTTTTGTAACTGGTAGCCCCCCTTAGGGCCACATGAAAGAGGACAGAGGCTGTCTCTCAGAGGAACTGCTGCTGGACAGATGAAGCAGCATGAATCTACCAGCAAATAATTTGTAGGGATGGGAAGATCGAGAAGCCAAGTAATAGTAAAAGACCCGTTAGCCAGTAGTAAAAGTAATCTCGGTTGCGGTTTCTCTTCCTTAAATTCTACCATGGGCCTAATGACGAGGCTCAGGATTCTCGTGTAAATAACTGGGGATCGCGTCTGCGAATTCAGGGAGGATCTAAGAATGGTTTTCTGTTGACCGATGCCTCTGTAAAAAGGAGCCCACCTCGTAATCATTAGAATAAGGAAAGCGCCATGAGTCAATGTCGGACGCTGAGAAAAGGGAACACGCTGTCTAATAATGAAAAGGACCAACAGTTGCATTCGGGACTAACAGTCCGAAATTATTCCTGGAAACTCCTTAAGGTCTGCGTAATTATTTGAAAGGTTCCCTTAATGTAAGTGATCTGCTTTCTATATAAAACTTAGTCATACGAAACACATGCTCCGGTACAAAACATCAACTGAAACAAAATAAAATTTCAAGAAACTGAGGGCCTAAAATAGCTATAAGCAAACGCTGATAAGGTGTCAATGAAGACAGCAGGACATTCGGGCCTGAGTGACAATAGTCTGCAAGGCTCAGAGGGTTGCCAGAAGCCATTGTACTGATAGGACGACTTGCTCAGGCCACAGGCCCTGCAGCCACATCTACATAGGATTCTAAGGTTTAGGAGAAAAGCCTTAAGCCCTGTTGTAGAGTGGCCCAGAAAGTTCCAGGTCTTCTTCAGGCTCTGAATATGGAAGTCACTTCACCTCTCAGAGCCTCCACTGCCTCGTTGGTGAAGTGGCAAGAATACCAACTATGGGGTTATCTTGTGGATAAAAGGAACAGTCACATATCGGTTTAGCTCAGGAGACCAGGTGTTATTTTGTAAAGGGCTCGAGAGTCACTGTTTGGGGCTTGGGGAGCCATGGTCTGTGTTCCAACACTGCTGCCGTAGCCGAAGGCAGAGCCCTGGGCAGCAGTACGTGAACCCCTGTGTCTCTGCTCCAACAAAAGCTTATTTACAAAATAAATTTGGCCCGCAGGCCACAGTTTGCAGATCTAACTCATTGTTAGTCCCTCCCTGTTTACTAAGTGTTAGTTTCTCACCAGCTCATCCTGTTAACCTCCTTGCCCTTTGTCAGAGACCATCCTTTTATGGACTGAATTGTGTCCCCTAAATTCATATGTTGAAGCCCTAACCTCGGATGTGACTGTATTTGCAGACGGGGCCTTTACGGAGGTGATAAAGATTAAAGTGGACATAAGAGTCGGGTCCTAATCTGACAGGACCGGTGTCCTTATAAGGAGAGAAAGAGACCAGAATTCTCTCTCCATTGAGTGAGGACCCGGCAGGGTTGCCACTGCGAGCCAAGAAGAGAGCTGTCACCAGACACCTCGATCTGGGACTTCCAGCTTCCAGGACTGTGAGAAAATAAATTTTTGTTGTAAGCCACTCAGTCCGTGGTATTTTATTATGGCGGTCCCAGTAGATTAATACAGTAGCCCATTAATTAACTATATGAATGCCGTTGCCACCTTAAATATCTTTCTTCTCTCCCTTCCTCCCTCCTTTCCCTCCCTCTGTTCCCTCCTTCCTTCCTCCTTCCCTCTCTTCCTTCTGTCAACCTAAAATGAAAAAGCCAAAGTGAGAAGCAACGAGCATTTATTTGAGATCAAAGACAGCTATTCGAGAAGCACTAATTCAAGCAGAAACCCAAATAGCATGCCAATTATGGGGTGAAGGCAAGGAGTTTTTATGAGAAAGGGAAAGAAAATAATTACATGAATAGAAGGAAGGAATTTCTGCAGGTGCAAATAAGCTAAGTTATTCTTCAGCTGTGCATGTTGGTGTTAACTCTAAAGAATGTCCTTCATTTTCAGTCCTCGTAGTCAGGAGGTCTGTTTTCCTGTTAGCTTTACACACAGTCGTTTGGAAGATAATGCTGCTTTGGCCCAGTCCAAAGGTCGCTTTGCCCAGTTCAAACATTCCAAAGGTTTGAGGAGTCAGACATGCAAGGCAGTTCCTCTGGAATGGCCGCCCTGACTCCATTTTTAAATGGCTCTATTTATGCCAACTTTTCACACTTTCTTCCTTTAAAAATATTTTATACATCTCAGATGGAGGTAAAACGATGTGCCCTGCTTATTTAACAGAATTGTTGTGAGGCTTAAGTTAAATAGAAAAACATGAGGCACAATAAAGGGCGAGCGATTACTAAAGTATTTCTATTGAAGCTCTGTCACCTATATTTGTGACTATAAACTACCGTGTGCGACAGCAAATCTGGGCCCAAAGAGGCCTTTTGTTGCCCCTCAGCCAGGTTACTTGGTCAGCGGAGCAGTGGTTATGTTTACTTGCTTGTTTTTGTTTGTTTGTTTGTTTGTTTTTGAGAGGTAGGGAGCTACAAAGAGACCAGGGAGGGGAAAACAAAACAGGTGCAGAAAGGATTCTAGTTTCCTCTACATTTTGATGGTCAGTGCTATCATCTTCTTCATTCAGCAAATACAGTTAAAGTTTTTACTCTAACTCAGGTGTCGTGCTGGGTGCAGTAGATAACATAGACGTGATAAAGAGAGATAAGGCCTCTGCCTTCAAGGTTATATTCTAGTAGTGTGTGTGTGCATGTGCGTGCGCGTGCATGTGTGTGTGTGTGTGCATGCGCAGGCTTGCACACGTGCAGGTAGAGGGGGAGGGGAGTTTGGGCTCAGAGCAGAGAACAATCAATGAATAAAACAATTACAGACTGAACAAATGCAGGAAGAAAAGCAACAGGGTCATGCGACAGAAGTCCCAGGCATGGCACTGGCTGTAGACAAAATCAGTCTTTATGTTGTCTTCATCTTCCCTTCCATCTTTTCTCCCTCAACCCTAATCTCCAAAACTTTCACGCTCCAAGTTTCTCATGAAAATGTTACATCAAGATGATGATGTTCTTGTTGAGATCCTCACTACACAATTCACAATGATAGTAACAGCTATTGTCGGCTGTGTACTTCTGCCTGGCACTACCATGCTAGGCACTTTTTTGTAAGAAACGTTTAAAATTAAAATAGTTTTAGACTTAGAGAAAAGTTGCGAAGACATGCAGAAAGTTCCCATATATCCCACACTCAATGTGTCCTATTTATTAACGTCTCGCATTAGTATGGTACATTTAACACAACTAATAAACCGATTCTGATACATTTATATTAACATCTTTTTTTTATTTGAAGTGTGTTAGTTTTTACCTAATGTCCTTTTTCTGTTCCAGGATCCCTTCTAAGATGCCACTTTACAGTTGATTAGCATGTCTCCTTGGGCTCCTCTTGGGTAGGACAGTTTCTCAGCCTTTCCTTGTTTTTGGTGACCTTGACAGTTTTGAGGAGAACTGGTCAGGTTGTTGTAGAACGTCCCTCAATTGGATGTGTCTGAAACAGTGCCTTATTTCTTATGCTCATGGCTAACCTTCAGTGTTGGTATAAATTATTCCTTTCATCATTACAAGTGAAGACACTGAGGCACAGAGAAGTTAAGGAGCTTCCCCAAAGTCACACAGCAAGCAAATGACAGAAGCAGTGATCAAACTCGGGGTTGAAATGACTTCATGTCACACACTTACTTTGCCTCTCCCACCCCTATCTGCTGAATTCCTGACGATGAAGTAGTTCCTTTGAGGCTCTCAGAGTGATTCCTTTTGCAGTTGTTCTCACGTGCAGTTTAAAACAATTCACTGATATGTTTAAGTAGATTAGAACAATTTCTCCAGTCAGTTATTTCTCAAACGGATTATTTGTGTAACTTCAGTGGCTGTTTTCTTAGGGCAGTTGGTTAATCCAGAAAGAGCATCCCTGAAGAGTATTTATGAACCTGTGTTTCTAAGAGTGGTTCTCAAACTGTGCTCACCTGGCGTCCACGAATGTCACCTGGACTGCTTATTAAAAACGCACTTCCTGGAGTAGGATGACTAACTACCCGTTCCGGTTTGCCCGAATGGAGCAGTTCCCCAGATGTGGGACTTTCTGGGCTAAAACCCAAAACCAGGATAGCCCGGGGCAAACCAGGATGATTGGTCACCCGACCACAGAGCTCCCGTGAATTGCTAGCGCCCAGCAACCTGCTATCCAGGAGAGCATTCCAAACACACAGAAGTCTGAGATCC
Source organism: Pteropus alecto (assembly GCF_000325575.1). NCBI lineage: Eukaryota > Metazoa > Chordata > Mammalia > Chiroptera > Pteropodidae > Pteropus > Pteropus alecto. The sequence goes on from NW_006431911.1 coordinate 1,467,008, forward strand.
GCTCCATCAGATAGAAGTGACTGGCTGAAAGAACTGGAGATGAGTTTTGAGAGAGTGGCCAAAACGTCGATTTTCATTCATTTGAGTATGTTTGATTCTGCCTAACGTTAAGGTAGAACAATATCACCCAGCCTCCAGCCCAGATGGCGTCCGTGGAGACGCTTTTTTACTCTAGTTAAGAAACAGGCACTGCTTCCCCAATTCTACATTTTAGTTGAGGGCTGATGGGAGCTCCCCAAAAATATAAGGTCCTTCTGGGGCCATTATTTTTCAGTTGGGGTTAATGAATCTCTACGAACCTGGGGCACTGCTTCTCAACCTTGGCTGCTCAATACATTCACCAGTGAGAGTTTAAAAATCCTAATGCCCAGCCCACCCCAGACCAGTTTCCCCAGAATCTCTGGGATTGGCCCCAGGAACCAGCAATGTTATAGTTTGACAACCATGGATCTGCAGCAACACTGTCCAGTAGAAATAAGAAGAGCCGTAATGTTCTAGTCGTCACATTTTAAAAAGTAAAAGAAAAGCATATGAATTTTAATAATCTATTAAATTTAACACAACATATCTGAAATTTTATTATTTTCACCTATAATTATTATAGAAATATTA
>NW_006431911.1:1468171-1471201 GCF_000325575.1 Pteropus alecto
GAAATATTAATGACACATTTTACCTAATTGTTTCATGCTAAGTCTTGAAAATCTGGTGTGTATTTTACACGTAGAGCACTTCTCGAATTGGATGCTAAATTTTCATCGGAAATACTTCTTCCGTATTTAGATTCATATACCTGAATTGTTCCAAACCCGTTTAAAAATATTGCAATAACAGAGTCAGGTATTAGTTTTAAATTTAAATTTTGGTTAAAAGAAAAAAAATGCGATTTCTCAGTCTCGCTCATCACATTTCAATTCCCAAATTGACACTGTGGCTAACAGCTCTGTCAACGGATAGCACAGATGTCAGGCAGCGCGTCTCAAACTTGAACTTGGGCATACAAATCTCTGGGCAGTCCGTTTAAAATCTAGGTTCTGATTCTGGGGTGGAGCCTGACACTCTGCATTTCTAATGAGCTCCCAAGTGATGCTAATGCTGCTGGTCCAGGGACCGACTTTGAACAGCAAGGGTCTAGAGTACTTTTGAATGAAGGCTACCTCGACATTGTTTTCTCCACCGGCTCAGTGGTTTTCTCTTATTTCAAAGGCTGGAAAATGTATGTGTTCTCATAAGTATATATAAAATACATAGGTATACCTGCGTACACACGTCTGTATGTGTATGTGTCCGAATATATATGTCAGCACTTGTCTAGACACATAAGTAAGCTCTGCGAATACAAAGAACACTTCAGTGCTCCATGAGTGTTTGTCTTCGCTTTATTTTCAATTCACCTTGCTCTTCTTTGGTTCACTGGAACTAAACAACAGCTGAATGTTTAACCTTGATTTAAGTCCCTATATTCTTTTGTTTGCTTTTAAAAGGCGTGCTGTAGGCTCCTGCATTGTGATTCAGTGTTTGAAGGTATTTAAAAAGTATTTGATGACCCAGGCACTCTGTGGCTTTGTGTACAGCGTAGGTAAATCGCGGTTCCATTTGGTTCTCTTGTATGAGGAAATTTTGTGCCCCAGGATTTGTGGTTCTTTGTATAGGTGCTTTTTCATTCTTCTTTAGACATCAGTTTGGAAAGGTTGTGAAGTACTTCTGAAGTGTCGTTTCAACGTTTATTCGATTCAGTTGGTTCCTCTGAGCCAAAGCCGATGTAACTCCTCAGCCAGGTTCAAAAAAACAAGCAACCTCCCACCCCCCAAAAAAAAGCCAAAAAAATTAAAATTGACTGAGTTCTCTTTTTGAGGATTTATAATCTAAGAAAGTTGATTGATCATAAATAGCAACCAAAATCTTAATGCAATTAAAGAAATTGGTCATGCTTCTCTCTATTGTCCTTTATTTTCTTTTAGGGGACAAGTTTTTTGTGAGAAAACACCAATATTTTTAGCTATTATCGAAATCAGACAGAGGAAAGTATGAAGGACACAGCTATTACAAACTTTTGAAAAAACCCAGAGAGTTATTCACTAAAATTGAAGGAAATAAAATGAGGCATAACAATTGGGATGAAGAGGAAAAATATTAATTTTTACTTTAATCTCAATTTTAATTTTATTATCTATTATTGGCCATGTGAGGAGGGAAAATTACATTTCTTTTTCTTCACAGGACAGAATACTTATTCTAGGTATAGTTATAGATCTCAATAATTACAAGATCTGACATCATCCAAGGAAATGGCTATTAATTCAAAAGCTTAATTCACTGGGCTAGATTCTAGAGGATTACAGAGTCCTATGAGAAATCAAGCTGGAGCTCAATATTAAATGAATAGTCTATTTATTTTATTTCTCTTGTTTTAACTGCATGGATATCTCTGGGCGAGATTTGGAGTATGCGACGTTTTGTATTTCCTGTGGATCAAACTGCATTTAATAACAGCTAATAACAATAGCTAACATATATTAATGGTTAATATATTTCAGGGCCTTACTAATTATTTTAGTTAATTCTCATAACAAATTCATGACATAGGTACTGTCAAAGTATAAATTTTAAAGAGCTAAAAACATGAATCTCGTACAAATACAGAATGAACGCATGTCAAGAATTGATTCGGCTCATTAATGATGGGAACCTTAAGAAGGTTAAACTGATTCTAAGAGCATTTTGAAGAACTTGGTATTTATAGACATTTTGAGAAAAAACAGTGTTGGAGTAAGATTTCTAAAATAGATTTAAAACTGGTTAATGTCCTACAGGGCAATAAAACCACAACCTTTGGGGTTATCTTTTCTACTGGGCAGAAATCTGTGAACTAACATGTAACTTCAAAGCATCTGAATTCTAATCCAATAAAAAAATAGAAAGTCAAACACAAGTACATTCTCTAGATAATTAGATAACTCTTAGGTAGGCAGGTTAGTGCCCCAATAAGATTTCGAAAGGTCACGCCACAGCCCATTTCACTCATTCAAAGTTTGGAATAATTTTATTAACAAAATTATAATTATCTACATTTTTACCTATGAGGAAATTGATGCTTAGAGATGTTAAATAACGTGATAAGGGAATCGCAGTAAGGGCAGAGCAAAACTGGAACCCAGGTCCCTCTGATACTTAGACCTACTCTCTTATACTAGGTGAAATCCCATTTAAAAAATTTTTTTTAAAATCCTTGTCTTGTTCCTGATCTTAAGGAAAATGCTTTTAGCCTTTCCCCATTGAGTAGGATGTTATCTGTGGGTTTGTCATATATGGCCTTAATTATGTTGAGGTATGTTCCCTCTATTCCCACTTTGCTGAGAGTTTTTGTCATAAATAGATGCTGGATTTTGTTGAACGTTTTTTCTACATTTATTGATATGATCATATGGTTTTTATCTTTTGATTTGTTAATATGGTGTAACACATTAATTGATTTGCGGATATTGTACCAATCTTGCATCCCAGGAATAAATTCACTTGATCATGGTGTATGATATTTTTAATGTATTGCTGAATTCGGTTTGCTAATATTTTGTTGAGGATTTTTGCATCAATGTTCGTAAGAGATATCGGCCTATAGTTTTCTTTTTTTGTAATGTCTTTGGTTTTGGAATCGAGGTAATGGTGGCCTCATAAAAGGAGTT